>NW_001820833.1:717688-726472 GCF_000146945.2 Sclerotinia sclerotiorum 1980 UF-70 | reverse complement strand
CCCAGCAATAGGTAATCCACCCGCACCAAACGGCTAGGCCCAGCGGCCTTTAAACTCGATCTTAACCCCCCCAATCGAAATTCTAGCCCGTCCTCCTAAAAAGAAGAGAGGAAGAAAAATACCGCCAGTAGAACGAGCATATATCGACGAATTAATGGGCACTAAAGAAGTCATCGGCGGGGATGCGGTTTAAAATTTTGAGACTACGACTAGAAGCTAGAGGAGGTAAAAGGCAAGATCCAGTGTGCATGATCAAAAGAGCAGATTGCAAACGATCGAAAGAGAACAAAACAGTCCCCTCGCCTTAAAAAGGGAAGAAGAATGATTAAAATGGGTATACGATATGATATGATACAATATGACACAATCTGTCAGGGTTACGCGATATAACGGGATGACGGAATAGGGCTAAGCGCCTAGGTTTACTTATTTTACGGCTTTTCATACTGATTGATAGAAGATCTGGTACCATATATGGAAAGGAATTTCCAGCTGTGGATAGATGGTGAATGTGGATAGGATAGCAGATATCCTACTTCTATTTGGCTACAACTTGAAGTAAATTGCATGTCATAAAGAGAGCTTTCAATCTAGCTACAATAAAACCATCACAATCTCGCAAAATTCAAAAACGCTTCATTGATTCATAATTTTGATTTCATTTCCATTAAAAAATCTTGCTCTATAGCAATTCTTCATCTACTACATGATTGATCTTAAAAACTCCATCCAGCATATTGGATCAGAAAAAAAATCCCTGTAACAAGTAGAAGCATGCTCTATAACTTCCACCCCTCGCATTTGCGTTTACAAAACCATCTTCAACTAGACGCTCCTTACATCTGCACCTCAACACGACCCTCAGTGCCCGGAGCTCCCGAAGACAAAGATGGCAAAAGGTAGGTAATATCATCCCAAGGATGTCTGTAGAGACCAGTGCGCAGTCTCTTTTGATCAAGGTAATGAGCAATCAAACCAATGGAACGTCCGAGAACGAAGAGACCGTTCAATACACCCATCTTCATGTAATCTTCAGCCTCCTCTGCACTAAATGCACCGCAATTGCGCATCAAATCAACGAAACAGACGGCAACGGCACCATCAACGTTCAAGATCAAGTTGTCTTTCTTGGAGGTGGTGACGGATTCGACAGCCAAAGCGTAGTCGAGCATCTTGCAGCTTGGGAAACGCTTCTTGACGAACTCCTTTACGAGCTCGACACGAAGATCTGGGTTGTTTCTTGACTTGACCTTGTGTCCAATACCTGGGATAAGCTTGTTTTGCTTTCTCATGGTGTCGACGAAATCACGTGGGGAGAGACCCTTGTCAAATGCCTTGGTGAACTCCTCAGCGGCACCGTCAAGAGCACCACCGAATCTGGATCCAATGGTCAAGAGACCGGAAACGAGAGCAGAGATAAGATCCTTTCCGGCTCTGGTGGTAATGATAGTGTTCATGGCGCCAGAAACAGCTGGACCGTGATCGGCAGTAAGCATGAGGACCATCTCGAGGAACTTGCTTGCATAATCTGGAAGACGACGACGGAACCACAAAAGAGACATGACTCCACCAATTCCGATATCCTCCTTGAAGACATCAGAGATTGGCATGCCAGCATACAAAAGTTCCTGTCCACGATCATCGGAAATGGTGGAGATGAAAGCAGCAGGCTTTCGGATAAGACCAAGTTCTTGAGCCCATGAGTAATCAATTGGGATCTTTGGTACGATTGGCTCAGGTTGTGGTACGATGGTTCCATCTGCAACAAGTTTTTCGTACACGGAGGCGAGTACTGCTGGCATATCTTCGAAGGTATCTGGGACGTGGAAACCAGCTTCCTTCATGGACTTGTTCTTAGTAGCTGCAGTCTCGAGCTGTGAGTTCGCAAATGAACCAGCGTGTCCGAATTGGACCTCAGTCTTGAACATGCTTGCGCAAGTACCAATTGCCCATGCGACAATTGGCTTTGTGATGGTTCCGTTCTTAACGGCCTCAATAACTCTGTATTCCTCAACACCACCAACTTCTCCTAACAGGACCAAAATCTTACATTCTGGATCGGCTTGATATCTGAGGAGATGGTCGATAAAGGTTGTGCTTGGGTATCTGTCACCACCAATGGCAACACCCTCGTAAACACCATCGGTTGTGTTGGCGATAATGTTGTTGAGCTCGTTGGACATACCACCAGATTTGGAGACGTAACCAACGGAACCCTTGCGGTAAAGCTTGGATGCAACAATGTTGTCCATCATACCACCAGTGTTACCAATCTTGAAGGATCCTGGCTTGATTCCGCCGACGGTAGCTGGACCAATAATTGTAACACCCTTCTTGGCTGCTGCATGAAGAATTTCACGAGCACGCTAATTTATTTATGAGCATACGATCAAATTGATTTGAAGCAAAAAACTCACTCTTTCAGGTACACCCTCAGCAATGATGGCAATTGACTTAATTTGTGGGTATTCCAAAAGTTCCATAGTGGATTGGTAGACACTTCGCGATGAAGCAAAGTTAACAACGGTATCGACATCCTCGTGCTTCGCCATGGCCTTTCCAACATCTTGGTAAACTGGAAGCAAAGTTTCGCTGGTTCCCCAGTACATCTTGCTAACGAATTGACCACCGAATGTGTAAATAATACCTGCAACCGAAGGAGTCTTTCTCTTGCAGATGAAGTCAAAATCGAGCATGCCTTGAACGGCTCTTGGTTGCAGGCCGTAGACAAAACATCTTGTCTTGTCGTGGAAAAGGGTATGTTCAGCTCTTGGGCTCAAAGGTCTGGAGGGAGCAGTAAATCTGCGAATGTTGTCGTTGGCATTGCCTGCACCGGATTCTGTAGCAGAAGGCATCGTGAGAGGAGGAAGTGATCAAAAATCTGAAAGTGCGAACAGGGAAATTGTTAGTCAATTGAAGAAAAGTTCTATGCAACCCAAAAAGGAAATAATGGTAGTGGTGTGGTGGGCTGAACGGAGGAGAGAATAAAAAAGCTTGAAGCTTGGGGAAGTCCGTATACGGAGGGAGGACGAGTAGACGAAACTGAAGAAAAGAGGATCGAAAGGGTCCAATTTGAGCTTACCTGGGTAAAGATTTCAAGGAATTCTATTCTTCGACGGTGTGGAGGAGTTTTAAGAGAATAAAAGAGGGATGGGGAATCCGTAACGTAAACAAAAACGTAAGAAACCTTTTTATTCCGTTACTCTAGATGTAAATGAGAAGTAGAATGAAGTGTTTAAAAAAGACAGAACAACAAAATACTTTTGGGAGAAGTACTTTGATGTTTGATTGAGGGTATTTAGAATTTGTATGGAGGTAACAAAACAAGAAGAAAGAAGGGGGTCTTTGAATAGAATAATTGACACACAAGTCAGTCGGTCTTTTCGAAGAATTCAGATCCTTTTCGTTCTCTTTCTTTGATAATTGAGGGCCGATATTTGGAGTGAGGATTGGGCTGGAGTTACTAGGTACTTGGGCCTGGTAGCTGAAGAGAGGGGTGGGAAATATTGAGCTCGGACCGGAGTGATGGTTGATTGATTGATTGATATGCGGTGATATGCGTAACCAGGTAGGTAAGTAAAAATGGCAATGAATTTTTGTCGAGGGCTTTAACTCTGTGAGGAATCCTTGGGTTTCTGATTTCTTCCCCTTCCTATTCCTTTCCTAGTCCTTCCTAGCCCTTCCTAAGCCTTCCTAACCCTTCTTAGTTCCTTTTCCCTTTGATAAAATATGTCGGCGTTGAGGTAATGCCGATGGTTGAGAGCCAATAATAATCGACCTCTCTATTGCTAGTAGCGTCCCAACGACCACCAAAAAAATTTAGTTCCTTAGTTTCGTAGTTCCCATAATTTCCATAATTTCGAGTTTTGATAGTGGCTCATACCATTGCAACCCATCTGAACTCTGCATACCTGGTCGTCGACCAGCTAGTCTTCAAGTAGCCTAGTAGGTACATTGCAGGGGAGCTTCCAAAACCTCTAGTTCGTCAACACGCTCATAAAGGCAGAAGGATCATTTCGAGAAAGGGGACCCGCATCCATTCAAGGGACTTCGTTCGGAACCTCCACCATCAACTAATAATCCCACCCACAACTTATTCCAGACTAGGAATCAGCCAGCACTCGTACGACAGCAAAAAGGTTCAAATAAAAAGTAAAGTGGTCGGCCTCCGTACTCGCTGCTCTTACACAATTGATTCCTCATTCAGCTTGCCCTTTTTCCCCCTCATCTCATCTCATTAATTTCTGTTTCCCTTCTCAAAAAGATTAGAAAGTCCGATTCCTTTTCCATATTCCTGACCCCCGCAAAAAAGAGAAGAGAAAGAATAGAGAGATAGAATATAGATTCCATCTTTCGATATTATTTCCATTCCTTTTCACAAGAATTGAAATCTTTTTGGTCTATTCATTTGACCGTCTTTGAGTTCCCGTGAAAGAATACCCTTTGGTACGTTTATTCTTTCTTCCCCCCGTCATATTTACTTTCGTGTTGCCTCGTATCGCAAGTTCTGTTTTGTTGCCTATATCGAGGGACAAAGCTGTTGAAACAAACCTCTCACCCGCTTCATTCATTCAAAGCTTTGAATCTATACCGTTGCGGAAGTGTTGTGAGTTGGCATAATCTGCTGGGAGTTGAGACTTTTGATTGTCCTTTCAATTGCGGTGGGGTATTCTCGGTTTCTTGGGGAATCCGGAACCTACATTCGGCGAGGGCTGTTAAACATTATTAGGCAGCTTGCGGAAACTTTAAAACTTTCTATCAAATTCAAGCCATTAGGATTCTAAGGACGTTTTGGGCTAATTCGGAATTCCAACAGTAAACTTACCAATTTTCATACTTCAAAATGTCTGCCAAAGCAATCACCGAGGCCGATGGAAAGGCAATCCTCAACTACCACCTCACAAGAGCTCCCGTCATCAAGCCATCTCCTCTCCCAAAATCTGCCACTCACAACCCACCTTCGAAACTCGCTTCCTTATATTTCCCAGCGGATGCTGAGGTCTCGACAGTTCTCGATCAAGCAGAAATCCTATACCCATGGCTCCTTGTTCCAGGGTCCAAGTTCGTCGCAAAGCCCGATCAATTGATCAAGAGACGAGGCAAGAGTGGTCTTCTTGCTTTGAACAAGACCTGGCCGGAAGCAAAGGCATGGATTGCTGAGAGAGCAGCAAAGCCAGTCACAGTTGAGACTACCGTTGGAACCCTCCGTCAATTTTTGGTAGAACCATTTGTGCCACATCCAGAGGGAACTGAATATTATATCAACATCAACTCCCAAAGAGAGGTATGTACTAGGTTCACATTTTCAAAAATTCATTTTCAGAAGAGGTTACTTCCTGGGAATGAATTTCGAGACTACCTCGAATGTTTTAGCAACCCCAAAAAATAAAGGTGACATTAAAGTGAATGTCGAAAATAAAGAATTTGAATTTATGAAAAGTTTCAACATTTGGAGTGGGTTGCATGGGCTTTTGTTGCTTCTTACTACCCAGGCTCGGAAGCACAAACGGACGAAAGGAAGCTAAGGAACCGATTCCAACCTCCCCCTGTCCACAGCTCTCCTTATCAAATCTTAAAGCAAGCGAGCTTAAGTCCGGCAGATGTATTGGGAAAAGATACTAGACACGCTGTCTATGCCATTTTATGCTCTTTACGCTCAGCACAATTTTCATAGCATTATATCTACTCATAAACTATATGTCCACGTGCTAACAATATTCTCTATCAGGGTGATTGGATTCTTTTCACACACGAGGGAGGTGTCGATGTTGGTGATGTCGATGCAAAGGCCGAAAAATTGTTGATCCCAGTCGATCTCGCTGAATACCCTTCAAACGAAGAAATCTCTGCAGGTCTTCTCAAAAAGGTTCCACAAGGTGTACACAACGTTCTCGTCGACTTCATCACCAGGTTATACGCTGTCTACGTTGACTGCCAATTCACATACCTTGAGATCAACCCGTTGGTTGTCATTCCTAATGCTGAAGGTACCTCTGCTGAGGTTCACTTCTTGGATTTGGCCGCTAAGCTCGATCAAACTGCCGAGTTCGAGTGTGGTGTAAAATGGGCCGTCGCACGCTCACCTGCCGCTCTTGGTATGACTCCAGCTAAAGCAGTTGACGGAAAGGTTAACATTGATGCTGGTCCACCAATGGAGTTCCCAGCTCCATTCGGTCGCGAGTTGAGCAAGGAAGAAGCATACATCGCGGAACTTGACGCAAAGACTGGTGCATCTCTAAAGCTTACAGTTTTGAACGCCAACGGCAGAGTCTGGACCTTGGTTGCTGGTGGTGGTGCTTCCGTCGTTTATGCTGATGCTATTGCCAGTTCTGGATTTGCTGATGAGCTTGCCAACTATGGTGAATACTCTGGTGCACCAACAGAAACCCAAACTTACCACTACGCTCGTACTGTCCTTGACCTCATGCTCCGTGCACCAATTACTTCGGAAGGCAAGGTTCTTTTCATCGGTGGTGGTATTGCCAACTTTACCAATGTCGCTTCTACATTCAAGGGTGTCATTCGTGCCTTGAGAGAATTTAGCAGCTTATTGATTGAGCACAAGGTTCAAATCTGGGTTAGACGTGCTGGACCTAACTACCAAGAAGGATTAAAGAACATCAAGGCAGTTGGTCAAGAGTTGAAACTCGATATGCATGTTTACGGACCAGATATGCATGTCAGTGGTATCGTTCCTTTGGCTCTTGTTCCAGGACGTCTTGCCGAGAGTAAGGTTAAGGAGTTCAGTGGTTAAATGAGAAGAGATGAGATATGAACATTTTTGACATTTTTCTTCGAGGGCATTTTTGTTTGGTTATTCCAAACCAAGGTTGCACAATGGCGTACAAAGCTTGCTTAAGAAATTAACAAATAGAAACTCGTAATTGTGACCATTGTTTTGAAGATGATGTTTTTATTGATTTGTGAATTCGTGATTGTGATTATGTGATGCGAATTCGAAATGTCGCTGTACACCGAATGAATTCTGGCTGCACATTGTAGATAGAAATCCTAACTAATAACATGCTTATTACTCGAGTATACTATTTACTATTGAATTGATCTAGAAACGACATGACTACAAGCACACAAAGCAGTCTGCTTATATAATCTCCAACAACAACAAAGCGCAGCTAATTTAACCATTCGAATCAGACACGTGACATGTACGCATCATTAATTCCATATAGATGCATGCTTCGAATTATTCGGCGACTCTGTTGAATCGACAACAACTAGCTATAGTTTGAAGAGAGAAAGAGAATGGGACTTGAGTCGAAAGCTAAGCCGAAATTTGAGAGTAGGATTAGGATTAGGAATACGATTGGGGTTTGGAATACGACTGGGGTTTGGAATTTGGAGGGGAATCTTGAAGTGGAGAAGGTGGCGATTCAGGATTTGATTTGATTCGTTTTTGAGGGAGGCATATTAAGTATGGGTACGAGTACGAGAGTCGGTATGGGGATAAATCCAGGAATGAGGATATCTCTCAGAAGACAAACGAAAAATCACCTCACGTGTAATTTTCGAGGTGGAAATCATGCGGTTTTGAGTACGGGTATGAGATCTGCAAATTCCGGGTGTACCTTCTTGCGATCCAGAGGTTTCTCTACACGATCTTCCCTCCTCTCTGATTCTGCATCTGCATCTGCACCTGGATCGTCATCAGTTTTCTCGAAAATTACTAATGCGCCGACGATAAAACCATCGGTGTTGGCGAATAAAACGATTCTTGTAACGGGTGCTTCGAGGGGGATTGGAAGGGCTATTGCGTTGAGGTTTGCGTGGGAGGGGGGGAGATTGGTTTTGGTGGGGAGGAATAGGGAGGGAGTTGGAGAGGTTGGGGGTGGAGATTGGGGAGGTGAGGGAGGAGAGGGAGAGGGGGGCTAGGGAGAGGGGTGATTTTGAGATTGCTGGGGAGGGGGTTGGTGAGGAGGGGTTTAGTGAGGAGGATAGAGGGGAGGTTGGTTTTGATATTATTTGTGGAGATGTGGGGAAGAGGGAATTTTGGGAAGAGGAGTTTGGGAGGGGGAAGAGGGCGGATGGAGTGAGTTGTTTCTTTTCTCTGCTTTATTATATTTTTCTTTGGCTTTGTTTGTGGCTGTGATTTTTGGATTGGGGAAATACGGAGTGAGATTGAAGTTGCGTTGAATTGAGTTGAGTTGAGTTGAGTGGAAAGGAGGGAAAGAGGGAAGAGAAAGGGAATAAGGAAAAAGAACAGAGTAGGAGAGGTGAAGGGGAGATCAAGGGGTAGTCCCCAATTTTCCTCATCTATATCTGGGTGCATTTAGAGTTGGATCTTTCATACTCTGACATCTCTCCCCGCAAATCCCTTTTCCTAATTCAATTCCTATCTAAATTTCCACATACCCCTCTAATCACACATTCATCCCCAACCCTCCTCCCTCCCAAACCTTCCCACTCCCCTCATCATCCTTTCCTCATCCCTCTAAAATCCACCATTCCCTCCCCCCCACCCCCACCACACCTAAAAATATCCCACTACTAACACCCCACCCCTAACCCAGCAGCCCAAGCCCAAAATCGACATCCTCATCAACGCAGCAGGTCTAACGCATGCCTCCCCACTCATAACCACTTCTCCCTCTCTAATTGAAAATATCCTTCAAACGAATTTAATGGGTACGATATGGGGATGTAAAGTTATTGGGAAAGATATGTTGAGCCGGAGGGAAGGTATGTTTATTTTATTTTATTTTCTTCCCTTTTGTTGTTTCTTCCTCCCTTCGAGTGATAAGGGTGGTTTATATTAGTTTTTTGTGG
>NW_001820833.1:543111-717588 GCF_000146945.2 Sclerotinia sclerotiorum 1980 UF-70 | reverse complement strand
ATCTATCTATCAAGAAACTCCAACTCCAGATCTCACAGGGCCATTCCCCATCCACTATCCCCCATCCCAAACACCACTCCAACCTCAACCCCATCCCAAACACCACACCGCACCACACCACTCCCCTCCAGCACATCAAAACATCATACATCAAAACATCACACATCAAAACATCACAAACCAAACCCAAACTAAACCAATCAAAACCAGACTAACACCCTCCCCCCTCTCCCCCCAAAAACAGGCTGCATAATAAACATCTCCTCACTCCTCGGTCTAAAAGGCGGAAGAGGCAGCGCCGCATACGCAGCCAGTAAAGCCGGTGTTCTCGGTATGTTTTTTTTTTTTAACTACTTTCCTATTTTTAATACTCACCTCTTACCTCTCTCCCTCTCACCCCTCACTCCCCTCCAAATCCCCAAAAACCCATCCCAAAAAACTAACCCCCCCAGGGCTCACCCGCGCTCTAGCAGCCGAAATGGGTTCTGCAGGTATAAGAGTCAATGCGATTGTGCCTGGGTATGTTGAGACGGATATGACGAGGGGTATGTTTTGTTATTTATTTTTATTTTTTATTTCTTTTTTTCACTTCTGTGTTTTGCTTTTGATCTTATTTTATTTTACTTTATTTTATATATTACATTCTACTTCCTTTTTCCACGTTCCTAGCGCTGGGGGTTTGTTTATTTTACTTCCTCATATTTCTTCCTCTCTTTTCAGTCAGTTGATAAATTATATCTTCATATACCGACCGCTGTATCAAGTGATACCTCATTATTTTTCGACGTGGTAAAATGAATAGAGATGATGGATATATATTCATTTTGATTCGCTTATTTATATCACGTTGTGCTGTTCTGGTATTCTGTTTGTTATTCTATGCACCAACTCCAGTCCCTCATCCATCTTCGCAAATTCATTTTCAACCTCCCATTTTTATACGAACCCCTCAAATACCACACCACACCACACCATCCGCACCCTAAAATATTTGAATAAAGCCACTTCCCTCACCCCTTACTCACCCTCATCTCAAATCTCAAAATCTATTGTACAAAACCTCACATCTTACACTGCTTAAAAAAAAACGAAAAGAGAAAGCCCAACTAACACGATCAAAGCCATGACCGATCTCGCTCGTAAAGAAGCACTAAACGCCATTCCCCTCTCACGTTTTGGAGATGTCAATGAAATAGCCGATGCTGCCGTCTTTTTAGCGAGAAATAAGTATGCCAACAATTGTGTGCTCAATCTTGATGGTGGGTTGAGCGCTATGTAACTTTTGGGCGAAGAGGGTATCTAAATAACTTGATCGGTGGAATAAATTGTATGGTTGTTCGAGGACAGTTTAAGGGACCTGGAAATGAAGATGGTCGAATGAGGTGAGATGGGTTGAATGCAAATACTAAAGATGATTGAATTTAGATGGATGTAAACATCTAATCATCATCAATCATAATAGCACCATCATTGGCATCATCTAATACAATAATACCATCATTCAAAGCAGCCATTGACATATCGCCAGAACTCGATGAAGGCTTTGGCCGCTTTGATGTAGTTGAAACATCATTACCGAGGGCATCAGATGCAGTTCTCTTTTTGACACCATTAGAATTGGAATTTTGAGGTTCTTCCCCACTGATGGTTTTGACGTGACCATTTGTAGCTTTGCCTTCCGCTGAAACTGTGGGTTCTGGTTCCCGAGCGGGTTTCTTGCGGCGGGGAATGGGCGATTCAGGAGGAATGGAGGCGGGTTCTTCGGTAAGGAGTGAGGCGGCGGGAATCGAGGGGTTAGCGTGAATGTCGAGACTTTTTATAGGAGCATCTTCCATTGTGGTATCGCTGTATGATTGTTAGGATATGGACAACGGCAGTGATATGACTTTAGACCTACGATTCTTGTACATTGAGTACGAGATTAACTCTAGGACCTTTTGGATTTTCATCATCTTCATCAATTACGGTTAAGAAGGAATCTCCCTTGATACCTGCACATCATGTCAGTCAGTTACTACAAACGTCAAACAAAGCAAACGTACCAAGTTCACTAAGTTTCTTATCCAAATTCTCCGTCTCCTCAACATCATAAAGTAGTCCACTTTCATTGTTAACCACAAACTCTTCTCCATACCCAAGTTGAAGTTTCAAGAAACCTTCGACAAGATCACCAAGTGTAGCTCTTGACATATCGACCAATACACGTGTTTGTGCCACACTGCATACAGGACAATCTGGATTTGGTTCTCGAAATTTGTCGGAGGAGAGAAGTCTTTCCGGGGCGAATGGAGATAGGAAGATCTACGCTTGTGAGTACATAATGTTGTCATTTAAAGTCATCGGGGTGACATACCTCTTTACTACTCGAGTAATCACCACGAAGAACTTTGAATGATTGTAGAACGCAAAGACCGGCTACAATAGCATTTGTGGTTGCAATAGCAGGGATGATATTACCAGCCATTTGCTTGATATCAAATCTAGATTTGGTTTCGATACCAAATACGATAGATCTCAAGTTAGCGCTTGCCGTGACAAAATCCAGAGTATCTTCATCGTCTTTATCGAAGGTAATTATTGGTTCTGCGGATCCAGCACCATTTGAGGTAGCTTTCATTTCTTGTAGTCTCTTACTCAATCGTTCCAAACTGATAGGGTCAGAATTGTTAATCCCAGATAGCGAGTGGGGAGTAATTTACCTATCTCTGAAAACAATGAGATTCTCATGTAAATTCCAAACTCGTTGGTCATCTTTGAGTACAGCTTGCTTTGTGGCCTCAATATTTCCTGCTTCTGCACTAAGGGTGGCGTAATCTAAAGCCTCAGGTGGCCGTCTAGATTTCCACATATCCTCCATAGATCTTAAACGAACGATGTCATCCTTATAGACCTTATCGAAGAGCAGTTGAGGAAATGCTTCAGTACCCATTGATTCTTTAATCTTCTTTAAAGCTTGAGACTCCAACCGCAGCTTTTCAATCTCCTTGGCTACCCAATGTCAGCAAGACACTTAGATATAGTACGAAGCAACAAACCATTTTCTGAATCTTCTGAATGATCCATCTCAGTCGATTCATCCTCACTAGCACCAAATACCTCACTTTTCTTTAACTTAGCAGAATTTCTTTTCCGCTCGTCGGGTCCACGTACCTCAATAAATAGCTCTTTCCCCAAACTATGCAATGAATAGGCTGACTTGGTGTACTTCGAATAGTGCAAACTGGAAAACTCTTTGGCGTTTCTTTCGTCGTGCAATCATAACATGCTGTCTTTCCCTTTTTAATAACCTGAACCTGTCCATTGAAACCAGTTGTTCCCGACTCGATCAGAGGTATATCCGCAGCCAAGCACATCTTGTTTACATGTCTCCTCGCTTCAAGATTATCCAAGGCATTGAAAACCATTGTAAATCCCTTGAACCAATCCACATTGAACTGTGAATCCTTAATATTCGCATGATGTGCCTCTAGCTTGACTTTGGGGTTGAACTTGTGCGCCGCATCTTTCGCAACCTGTATACCTCTGCATCAGCCCATATTCAGATCTGCTATACTTAAACAACATACCAAAGCCTTTGATTTCTTAATATGTTCATGGCGGAACAAGAATTGTCGATTTAAGTTGCTAAGATCGATAGTATCCAGATCCACGATGTGAATTTCTCCAAAACCAGCCAAAACCAAATTCTTGAGTAATTCGCATCCGATTCCTCCAGCTCCTACCATCAATATGCGTGCCTATTCAAGAAGTTTAGTTGGTAAATTCATTTTCAATGGGTTCCCGCAAAAGCAGGACATTCACACAACCAAGCGCTTAAAACAAACAGAATGCTATCAATGATTATAGCATATATATTTCCGCAGACGAGAAGATGAATACTAGAATCGCTAGATCTTACATAAACCACCATGTGAAATAAAAATAAAGCAAAAGTTGAAGTATTTCTCGCACTTCATAAACAAGATATTGTGGGCTTTGCGCTTACCTCCTTGACCATAATATTCAAAGGTTTCCCCAGTGACTGCGTGTTGAATTGATCGCGCATCATCTTGGCCATCATTCGTCGGTTCTTCGCGAACAGCGCAAGATATCGATTGACGATCCAAATAAAGGTTGAGTTGATTTGAAGAGAAGTTCAAGGCTGATCTTCAACTTCACACCGAGATGGTTCCTGAGGCTCTGCTTATTATTTCTAAGCTGTTCGACGTACCTTACCTTACCTCGTATCTACCTATAGGAATAAATCGCGATCGCGTTGATAGAGCTGGAAAACGCGGTTGATTAGATAAGCGAACTCTTATCGCTTTTATGGTCTGTGCATGATTTTATTGTTACAGTTGCAGTTGGTTGCACTTGCATGCTTCACTTAATTTCTTTTTTATGTTTTATGAGGAGGGGTGTACATGTTTGTTTCTTTTGGATACTTGCAGATGCTGATGATTCTATCAATTTGAGGTCTGAGTGTTTAGGCATGAGCTAACATTGTAGTTTAACATTGCACATATAGCTAGTATGACTCCAATATAAAAAGAAATTAACAAATTTCACTATTAATCGTTCCTGCCTTTACATTCTGTAAGGTTACCCACAGTTCATCCAAAAACGTCGAATTTTACACCTCGCCTACACCTCTTTCACCCATATACCACCTACCATACTCAACTCCCTACAAACCACATTGTCGCAACAACCACCTCAATAAATCCCATCTCAAAACTCTCCCAATCATGTCCGACGACGAAGCCGACCCCGAGCTCCTGGAGCTTCTCCGCCAACACTTCCGCAAACCCACCAGCCCAGAAACCCCCGAAACCCGCGTCCTCGAAAGCGCAGAATACGTCTACAACAACTCAATCGATGTAGCCCTCGACATGACCTCCACTAAAGCAGCCGCCGCATCCATCTATTCCCAAATGCAGAGGAAATCCTACTCCACCAAAACATGGTCATCACATGACCTACACCCACAAGCCAAAGACGAATCGACCGTAAACTTCATCTTCACCATGGACTTACTCAATTTCTCATTCTGGAGTATCCAGAACGAAGATGAACGGTTTGCGATTGAGTATAAGGGTAAGAAGTACACGGGATACTGGAGTTTAGTTGCGGCGCTGCAGAGGGGTTTGGAAGAGGGTTATCCAATCACTAGCTCGGATTATTGGCAAAATGAAGATGAGCTCACTGAGGATGTATTCGCGCATATATTTCGTTCGTGTACTGCTGAGCCCATGCCACTTCTTACTACACGTCTTATGCTACTTCGAGAAGTTGGGACAATTCTCTATGAGAAATACGATTGCGCTTTTATCAATTGCATAAAGGAATCTAATCACTCAGCAGCTGCACTGGTGAATCTCCTCGCAGCATCTTTTCCTTGTTTCAATGATGTTGTTTCCTTTGAAAATCGTAAGGAAGTACGATTACTCAAACGTGCACAAATATGTGTAGCAGATCTCTGGGCAGCTTTTGAGGGGGAAAGTTGGGGAGAATTTCACGATATCGATAAACTTACCATGTTTGCTGATTATCGCATTCCGCAACTATTAAACACATTGGGATGTCTATGGTATGCGCCGGCTTTAGAGAGTAAAATCAAAAGAGGCGAAGTCATTGAAAGTGGTCATAGTTGGGAGGTGCAGCTGAGAGGTAAGATTTCTCGTTTTATTACCCCTTTAAATTCCCAATCCAGTGTTCCTGGGATGTGTAGAAAATCTAAAATACTAATCTAACATGATAACTAATAGGTTGTAGTATTTGGTGCGTAGAATTGATTCGAAGAGAGATATTGAAGAATCATCCCGAGGCAAAAGTAAATGCTATTTTGATAGATTTTTTCCTGTATGACACGATGAAGGAGCGGGAATTGGAAGGAAAGGACGAGATACCCCATCATAGAACGAGAAGTATATGGTATTGACCAATGTAAATTAGATAGAATAGTATGTGACATGAACGCAAGAGATGTTTGCGAAACAACAATATAAATCCCAATAATATGTCCTTGACGCAAGAATTTGAGTCGTTGAAATGGTGGAGATTTATTTGTACAGATTTTGTATTTTATCCATCTGTTATACATATGCCAGTAAACCTTTCTCGGGCCCTTGTGATGCATCCATATGCCATACGCCGTAGGGCCATCATCCTCGTCTATGAACTCCAAAACGCCCTTTCACGCATAAATACAAATCCCCATTTTATACCTAGTATCTAATGTAAACGCCACTCTATGCAGGTATCTCATAAATACACATTTGAAAAGATTCGATCCGCAACAATATTCCCCCATCATGATACCATCCAATTCCACAGAGATCTTTTCCACTTAAACCGACGAATCAAATGATACAGGTGATACCCTTTCCTCGTTTGATAAATTCTCTTGTCGTTGCTTGAAACGAATAGTACGTTCTATGACATCCTCTTGGATCACCTCGTACTCTTGTTCTTCGGCCGGCAAGAGCTTATCTACTGGTGGGTCATATTGGAAGGTAAGGTCCCTGTGGGCACTCCTAAGTACCTTCCAGCCAGAGTTTGAGTCAATGGTGTAGGTCTTCCTGGCCACAAGAGGAGGATAGGATAAATAAATCTCCTCAGCCAAAAGTTTGATGTGGTGTTTCCTCTGGTTGACTTTGTACAAGATTGAGTTCAGTTTTCTCATCTTTCTCTCTGGATTCACATGAGGAAAGTCAAGCTGGAGTTCCTGTTCCAAAAGTTTGATATGACGTTTGCTCCTATTGATCACATCTTCGAGTACATTCATCTCTCGGAGACCGCTTAAGCGAAGAGATTGTGAGTTAAGTTTAATTCTCTGTTTCACGAGATGAAGGCGGAACACGAGACGTTTAATTTGCTTTGCACTCACATTGACCTTGGCGGCAAGATCAATTATGCGCTGCTCTCTTTCCTTCTCTATGTAGTAGATCTCCCTTTGCAAAAGGACGATGTGCCGTACACTCAGGTTTATCTGGTAGCCAATTATATGCAGTTTTTGCAGCCGTTTTAAACCCTCAAGAACAGCGATCCTGTGTCCGTAAGACATATACGGAGATTGCTTTAATCTGAGATGATATGTATACTTCCAGTCTCTAGGGAGTCGATCATAATGCAATGAAACCAGACACATCTCAGTCGAAAAAATGTTTGCGTTTGACAAGGCAACTTTGGCTTCCAAGCTTTGCAACATTACTCTTCTGGCCTGGCGGGCTGTTTGCCTAGCTTTCTTTGCTCGTGTTTTCTCCGTCGTTTCAAAGTTATCGAAAATTTCCAGGCATCGGTCAATACTAGACTGAGATGATTGATTCCGAGTTTCCTGTTTTTTCGGAATATAATCTCGGACCTGTGTATCTCCAAATTCGGAGTATTCGCGGTGCCAGGTATGAATAATATTGTATTTCGATCTTTTGGAAGATATATGGAGAATATCTTGTAGGGAATTTATACGAGCAACAAGTCGGTCAACAGAATCGCGTATCGGACCAAGGTTCAAGTAGAACAGAAGCCTTCCTAAATTCCACCGAGGAACATCTACTGGTAAATTTTGTGGTAGATCCCGTGACGGGTCAATTCCGCAAAGATATAAGAGTTCTCTCATGGCCCAGCGTGTACTCTTAGTGAGCGCAATGAGATCAGGCTTTTCTATATTTTCAGCCCAAGACTCTAATATTGACTTCAAAAGCGATTCTCCAGCAGCATGATCTACCTGGGCTACACAACTCCTCACAGCTTCACAAAGTGATTCCGGCCGAATTTTAATGTTTTGACGCAAGGATGCGCGAATGTACATGACAGCTTGCCTAGCGGTGGTGATATGGGAGCTGGTCTTGATAAGTGCATCGAAAATGGATTCGTCCCGTGGTACTTTTCGCAGAAGCCAACCATCTCTCGAAATCAATCTCTGGGCATGTTTCTCCGCCCAAGCTAAATATTTTGGATGCTCAAATAGTTGGTTCGGATGTCTGCGTGCGACTCTCATACTCCCGTCTACTGCCCTCATGCGCCTGATAATGCTTCGGTAGCCTTCTAGGTCATTCTTAACCGCATAATGATTCAGTATAACCTGAATGGTCCTTGGAGTAGGCTTGAATTTCGTGTCGTAGAGAAATGAATCAACAATTATCTGAGCGTGGTCATGAAGCATCAACTCTGTTAATTTTTCGATTAAAAAATTATACGTAAAAATGTTTGGCGACACTGAGCTTATGAGAAGGTTGTAACAGATCTTTGCCAGAATTAGGTTGAGATTATTCTGACCCGGGGACGTTTTCTTGAAGAGGGCCATCAGTGCATCATGAAGTTGGGATCTTTCTTCGCCAACTTCAGCATCCATTTGGTATGTCGGCATGGTGATGTCACTCCTTTGCAATTCCTCAACCCGCTCTATCATTCTCTCTGTCTGGAGAAAAATGTTAGACGACGCTGAATGAAAATCCGCTGCTATAGGTGAAAGCTTAGTAGTCCACATCAATTGGTGAACCAATTTTGCAATGGAAGTTTCTACCCCATCTAAATGCTTCCGAGTTTTTACTTCTCGAGGTTGAAGCATAGAATTCGGGGGGATATATTCGCCGAACCGCTCTAAGACTATATTTTCGGGAGTGGCTGGCTTGACTGAGGGTATGGTAGGTGAGGGGACGGGATCCTGCGAAGTATCTGGTGCAATTGACTCAACATTTTTTGTAATATTTGAGGATGCAATATTGAGTTGTGTCCCCAATCGACTTATTGAAGAGGCCGCCGTCCAGCTGGCTCCATCCCACGTCATAAGTCCTGTAGACCCAGCCTTTGTAGCATTGATTCCAGTTCTTGGGAAAGAAAATTTATTCCCTAAAAATCCCGGCATCTTCGATAATTCTGGTGTCCCTGATATTTGATTCTCGATTTCATTTGCGCTTCCTTTTACCGGACAATCTTGCTTTTCCTCCACTTTATCGGTAGGAAGTCCAACCTTCGCTTCTGCAATAAGTTGATCCCATTGCTCCCTTCGATGAGCTTTCCGATTCGAGTCTGCGACTGCAGCAGTTGCGAGTATGGTTGAGTAACATGCTGTAAATATATCCCCTATGCTAACCCTTCGACGTTTGCCAATTGCATTTGTTGTTTGACGAGCTATGGTTGAACCAATTTTCACACAGGCGTTACAACGACATGATGATCTGGTCTGCGCAGCGCGGAACCATAAACTTTGCATTATATTTGCATACTTGTTGATTTATGAATCTTCAGCTTGCTGGACCGGTCAGTCATGCCATTGAAGGTTGTAAGTTTCGACTTTTGCGCTATGTGAAATAAATTAAAATCTCCCACCAAAACTTAACGGACGACTTTCACAATTGGGCGGCCGCTTTAACCGGTCGGACTTGTAGCACAACACGACCCCCTCCTCATTATGCCCCTCCATGATTTTCATACTTATTACATTGTAAAATCTGAACAGTAAATTCAAAAGAAAGTCACTACGATGCTTACCTTAACACTTACTGCAGACCTTTCCGGGTCAGTATTTACAAACTCTCCTAGCTTTACATAGTCCAGGAGCTAACAGTTTTACTTCATACAGCGTGAATGAGCTTGTCCCCGATGACAGCGCAGAGAAGAATTTCTGGTATACCTTCAAAGTACAATGTGTATCATGCCGAGAAACTCATCCAAACTTCATAAACATCAACAGATTTGTAAGTTTGAGTCAAGAATTGCGATATCTTTCCCCCTCCGAGACTAACGTGAATTTCAGGAAGCAAATGAGATGAGCGGTAGCAGAGGAGAGGCGAACTTTGTATGGAAATGCAAGTTTTGCAAGGTGTGTGATCTAAATCATCAATATATCACGAATCAGAAGTCACTGATTTCGTATATAGAAAGAATCATCTGCATCAGTCATATCGACACCCGTTCCATATCAAGCAGCTTCTCCACCTACCCGTCAGAAGATCCTAGAATTTGACTGTCGAGGTCTTGAACTGGTGGAATTTAAACCAGAAGTAAGTATTCCCTCAAGGAACAGTTTTTGTATCTGTGGCTCATGTATTTGTTTCTCCTAGGGAGATTGGTTGGCTGTTGGAACAGAAAGTGGTACTAAGTTTACTGCTATTGATTTAAATGATGGGGAATGGTATGATTATGATGATAAAGCAGGAGAGGAAGTTAGTATCAAGGACTTGAAATGGGAGATTCGAAGAAACTGAGATCAGATGGGATGACATGAGATGAGACGATATCAAGAATGGAGAAGCAAATGTAATGAGTGTTATGTGGTAAAGTCACCTGCAGCTGGTTTGGCTGAAGCATGAGAATATTTTATACTTACAAGAACAATTTGGATGAAGATTTGATGTCAAACCCAACTTAAAATGTGATAAATGATTCTCACATGATCAATACAGCTTCCTAGATGTTTCTACGGTTGCATCCCATAAGAAATGAATTAATACTGAAATTATTCCACCCCTGAAAATCACCAGCCTCACAATCTCAGCCTTGCGCTGCCTCGCTTAGAAAATTTCCCTGCAGCGCCAGCCTAGCCAGCAGCAGCAGCGACCTCACCTCCGACGCGTCTACCAATTCCGCGTCCCTCCACCATTCAACCCTTCCAACCAACAGCTCACATCATGAGTGTAAGTCGCCTTCAGCTCCTCTATTCCCCTCAGCTCAGAAAACTAACACCTCCCATCTAGTTCGTACCAATTAACCCCCGTCCGTTTCTCCAAAACCTGTAGGTACCCTCAAATCCTTCTCCTACTCGAGCTCCCAAATCAAGCTCCCAACATTCTCACCCATATCGCAATCATTCACACAAACAAATAAACTAATCAAATCCAGCGTCAACGAAGAAGTAATAATCCGCCTCAAATGGGGCGGCCAAACCGAATATAAAGGCAAGCTCGTCAGTATCGACAGCTACATGAATATCCAATTATCCGGCGCCGAGGAATGGATTGATTCGGAAATGACGAGTACGTTGGGACAGGTATTAATCAGGTGTGTTATTTCCTTTCATTGAACTTTCGACGAGCTTGGGAAGCTTTAGTTTTATACTTAGAATGCATGCGCCGGGAAATGAAAACAGGAATGCGAAAGAACGGGAAAATCGAAAAGAGGAAATCTTCAATGCGCGAAAACTAACATGAAATGTAGATGTAACAATGTCCTCTATATATCAGCCGCCCAACCCAAGAAAGAAGGAGATGATGTGAAAATGGAGGGATGAATTAGCGAATTTGAATCGCTGATGAGCTAGCTGATAGATAGATGGATGTGGAAATATGGAAAAATTGAGAGGATAGGCAGAGCAAGAAGGGGTCTGGAGGGAAATTTGATAGATACCTAGGATCGGGAGATAATATGGATGGATTTAAAGATCATTGCATGGCAGGTATGATGGCAGAGTGTGGAATTATCTCACCTTCGTTGAGCAGAAATGGCAGGGGAGGAGAAAATTTACCTATACCTACAATGACGTATTCACGGACGGCGTTGTTCAAAGAAATGAAAGCGAGCTTGTGGTTGCAAGCTACAAAAAAGTCACGGTACATACATTTTCTTCAAAAACTGATATTTCATGTGATGTTTTTGCAGTAGATCAAGTAGGACATCCTCCTCTTTTTACAATAATCGATTTGATCTGTGAATATGCATTTTTCAAACAAGAAATCATCTACATAAGACAGCCAATCTGTCTACTACTACCGACCTCACTCATACCCACTCTCAAACGCTTATTAGGTCCCACCATGACGAAAGCTTCAACAAGCCATTCATACCATACTTTCCTATCATCAGTTTGTCTCCACATACTAACTTCCAGCTCGCTATCATCTGGGATATAGAGAGGTGACTATTCGTAAGTTAATCAATCGTGTTATGGCCATAAAAAGGGTTAAGAGGGAAGAAACCATACCTTCAAAGGAAAGAAAATCGGGAACCACGATATCATATCTTTACTCTTCGCATCGATAGTATCAGGACGCGTACTCAATTCGACTTTGTTGTCCGGGTTTCCACCACCCTCATATAGCATCGCTTCGAAATATCCCGCAAGTCCATTCACCACGCCCCGGTCTTTACATACGAACTTAAGACGTGCGTAACGGGTATTATGTTCATTGGCACCATCGCCTCCAGACATACTTCCACCACCTCCTCCACTAACACCACCGCCTCGACGGGCTTCAGCGATGTGTAGTGTGTTTACCGGCAAAGGATGCGAGAATTCCCATGCTTGTTGGATTTGAGGATGCCCTGGAACTGAGACGGCGAGGAAGTCGATGGCGTGGAACATGACGACGTAGGGGGTATTTGAAGCGGATTCGTCTGATGAGAATCGGTTGGAGATATCGGCATGGAGACGAGGTGCGAGGATAGGGGTAAGATGTGCGGTGTATGAGGCGGGTATCGAGATACCGAATTCGGGTGCTAATACGTGCTGAACTCCATCGATACATTCGGGTGATAATTCATTATCTGCGAAAGAACCAAGGAGTTCAGAAACGAGTATGTCGACTTTACCATAGGTTGTAGCTGGTGTTGTTATAGAGGTTGTTACGGCTTGGCCTATGGGTCCAGCTGCATTTCTTAATGGTCCTTTCCATGCGCGCATATCGGTCTTGACAACATTGACTACCCCATTCCATTTGTTTTCGTTATGTCGTTGGAGGAGAACATAAGCATTTGGGTTCTTTTCTACCGCCCATACTTCAACTGGAACTCCAGTCGTTTTACTTGCCTTTAGAGCTCGAGAAACTAAAGGTCCGCGTCCAGACCCAGCTACTGCTATAACAACAGCACCGCTAAGACTCGATGTAGGCTTTTCTTGTACGGCCCAATCGGAAAGTGCTCGTTCTATAGCTCGTTCGTACCAATCATATTTGACGGGATCTTTCTCAAATACCTCATATGTAACAGATTCAAGATTGTCAGTTAATGGTTGAAGAGGTGCCTGCAAATAATCTTGATAGCCTGAACCAAACTTCTCAATAGGAGTTCGTTCCGGTTGGTTTCTCTGGAGATATCTCAAATATACCAAATGAGCTGCAACGTCCTTTGATTTCGTTTGTGGTTTAGTGCTATTCCTTCTAGCTTGTTCTGCTTCGGCTGGGGTTGGAGAAGGCGCATCTTGAACAATACTTGGTGATGCATACCCATCTGCCACTGAGATTTGCTGACTTGGGTCATCTAAGCCGGGAATTGGTCCCACATCACATAATAATAGCCATGGAGCGTTCTTGAGCTTCATATATCGGGTGACCAAATTCTGGTGAGCCTTGCCCAAAACTGGATGTCCACCCTTGTTCTTCAAGAATGTTGATTGAGTGAAAGTCAATAATTTCAGGGGCTCGGCAAACCAACGAGATTGAACTGAATCAATTGGAAGTTGTCGGGGAAGTGCCAATGCTATAAGTTTTGGTTAGCATATATCCATTCTTAGAGACATTCAGTCTGTAGGCAGAGACAACACGTCCGCGGGAATGAATTGATGCTTCGAGGTCACAACCCTTCGCTAAGGTCTTTTAAACTTCACGAATGCAAATATAAGGCTAGAAATAAGAAGATTCTGGAGAAATAAAATATATATTCATTGACCTACCTACTGAAAGTCTGGAATTGTATTTACATACATCCCGGATCAAATTCCAAGCATCCCAATTCTCATACAAATCGATTTCTCTTTCGCCCTTTGAGGCATCTGGTGTTTCTTGGTATCTTGAGAATGGCAAAAGATCACCAGTCATCTCTTTTTGATCTTCGGTCCCATACATAGGAATATGAATAGCAATGTTGATATAGCTGGCAATTGCGAGAGCTTCCTGAATAGCACGAGCATATTGAGCAAGTCCACTGTTGTCTCCTGACCCACCATTGTACGTTCTTGGACCTGGTATAATAACATTGCCCACTCCGCAGAAAGACGCATATGCAATTTCGATATTCAAAACTTGACGAGAAATGTTTGCGATTAGCGGATCGGGTGAGCATAGATCTATCCAAGGACTAGAATATGCGATGAGCTGCGAGACTGTATCGGAGGGAGTCAATGGTGTATCGACAGGATTGAGTGGTGGAATGATGGGAGCTGGAGGGGTGGCTTTATTTGGCGCATCGCTTGAATCAATCGTTGATATTTCCGCGAGGTGATTCGAGATCAATGTGAGGACTCTCGAGTGGAAATGAGGACTTGTAATGGGGCTTGTGAGCATGTCATACTAGGGCAGAATTATTAGCAAAACTTTTAACTGGGTGTGGAAGCGCATACTCCAACATCTCCAGCCTGTTGCAGAACAAAATCTGTGACAGGTAAAGGTCGCTCCGACTCATGATGTCCAATGTAAAAGGTTGGGGGGTTTTCGTCGGCTGCCGCATCAGAGTTAGCATCGGCATCTACGTGCTCTCCAACAAAAGGATCCCAGGCTAGGGTACCGGTAGCCATTGCGACAAGGCGTTGTAGTAAATGCGCCGATTCTGTTTTTTGGATCTAGTTGCGAACTCTAAGTTCTTGGTTGCGCGGGGTAATAGAATTTGTTATTTATGAAGACGGGGAAGTATTTCCCATACCACCACAAGTATCTCGTATTCCTAAAATCTATGCAACCGTCCGTCTCCAATGGACCTGGTATCAAAATGAATTTTGTGTAATTGTGAAGGTGGGGTCCTTTCAATTATCGTCCTGGATTGATGGAATGATATTTCTGAATCAACTTTTCTGCCGTGCTTGATTAAGGCGGTGGCAATGGAAATCAACCTCTCAACTTCTCAACCTTAAGGAACGGGCTCGTAGTTTCGTCGCATCACTTTATTCATAAATCAACAAGAAACATCAATTCATATTGTTCCATTGCCAAGCTTAAATTTCATCCAAATACTAAGTCATGTTTTTTGTCATAGACTGCATTGTTTCCATAATAGGTTAATAAGGAGAAAGAGCTTTTAGCTTTGAGCGTCGATATCGTCAACTACCCTTTGCGAGTATTCACAAGTGTGCATTGGAGACTGATTACAAACCTTTGAAGACGAGAGACAGGAATTGAGTGCTTCAAATGACAAGGTGATCATAAGAAACAAAGGACTGCCTCGAGGAAGGCCATAAAAGCCAGCTGTTGTATGTGTCTCTTCGCCCCAAAACGGCCTGAAGCAAGCGAGTACACGTTATCATACGTGACTTGAAAGGCAGAGCAGACCGATGTTGGTGTAAAATGCATATGCATGTTTTGGGAAAGAGAAAAGGGGTTTTGCTTATCAAGTCTTTTCTTTATTCTTTCACCAGATGTACTTGGGTCTCTTGTTCTCCCTTATGCAGTTGAGCAATCCAATCAGACTCGATGAGCTTCGCAAGGCGGCAATCCCCTTCATCCTTATATACATAGATCAATTATGAACTGCAAAGCCGAGGTTGTGCGCTCATTCCAGGCTGTCTACTTATATTGCGCCCTATCTATAAGATAGCTTCAGGTCACTGTGCCTGAAGGAGCAAGAAATGACGATCCAGACCAGTTCTTTGATTCTATCCTTGCTGAGGCTTGTTCTTTCCTATGTACCATCCGCCAACCCCATTCAACGTCAGTTGCCATCTACTTTCGTAATTGGTTCAGGCAATATGCAAAATGAAAGTCTGTCTAGAAAGGAAATTTATTCATCCCATAGCCATTCCTATCGCAACACTGTCAATACATACAGTACTAGCTAGGGGAATACCAGCGTATCTACCCTTTTTTGTCAATATCATTTCCTAAATAACAGGAGTTCAAAAAGAACATACAACAGTAGGGATTCGCTGGTGGTCACCCACCCAACTACTAATCTACCGATCTGAAGCTTGTGTATGGCAGAGCGGACGGGATGCCCAATTCTCTTCAGTCTGTGGTCGTATGTGGAAGATAGGAGGTCATCTAAGTTTATCAATGAAGTAGAGTGGGTGAGAAAAAGAAAACAATCCGAGACCCAGAGAAGTCAATGTGAGTTTAATGATCCAAACTTCATAACAAAACCCGTCAAACGCTTCTAGAACGTTTTTTAATCCCTTGATGGAAAACAATTATATGTCCATCGTTCCCAGTACACTCACTACAAAAGTTGTTTCGATAAATTTAACGTGAGCTTGGTGGCTAACTGTTAATCCCGGCACCAATCTCCTTTCCGAGAGAAATACCTCAGCCTATTTCACTTTTCCGAATCCAATTTACATACCTAAAAATAAACCGGAAATATAACATACGCTCAAAATGCCAAAGGCAGCTTTCAAACTTTTCAAATCTCGTTTATGTTTCTCTCGAGGGTCACTCGAAAAGTGTCCTACCCATACCCCAAAAGCTTCGTATCACGCGCTTGAAGAATACATGATGATCCATTACCGCACCTCTTTATAAAAAAAAAATCATCATGATTGGGGAAAAGTGCGTTGCTTAAAATGATCACTGTGAGGTTTAAATTTCAGCTAGGGATTTCTGCGCCGGATCTGATCGAAGTGTCGAAGGGGGAAGATTGGGCTGATGAGACTAGATGTGTCAATTGTGTCTTGGGAAAGCATTAGGAGTCTAATCCTTTACTTCCTTGTCTGAAGCTTAGATTTCAAACCTACAGAAACTTCACGTTGCATTCCTTAACACAGTGTGTTACATCACCTTGAAAGGTACATTTTGTTCACATGAGATATTTCTGCCTTTGTCCTGCTCTCATATCTCTTCTCACCTCAACCTCAAAGAGTCGTGACAATTTCATTCAAAATAATAAACCCCTTCCGTAGTAAATCAACATTTCTTGTCCGAGCTTCTTGATATGCTAGTTTGGCTTGACGGCTGTTGGTCCGAAAAAGATGTTGTGATAAATGGCAACGAAACTGCAAGTGTAGTGAAGTTATTGTCGCCGTCGGAGCTAGGCATCTTGTTTAAAATACTTATGGGGAGTGACGAGACTTTACAAAGAACATACTATCTGGTGAGATGCCGAAGTTTAGTATTTGATTTTATTCTTCTTTTCCTGGTTACCGTTATTGAAGAGTCTAAAGCCTGACTTGGGAGTAGACTTCCATGCGGGAGGAACTCGTAAAATAGGTAGAACCGCAGAACCATCGGGCATAGACGAGAAGCTGCATTTGCGAGGGTGAAAGAAATAAGGATCGCAGATTAGCATCGTATATACGAAAGATGATTCGAGCGATGGTAGACTTATATCTAATTTAGTCTATTATTTAGGAAGGAATCTCTGGATTCTAGAATCTGAATTCTGGAGCTCTGGAGCTTTCTTCAAGAAAATTTGCATTTATAGCGATGATTAAGAAGAACCATACACTCACTCTATACCTGAATTAAGTACATAGTAGTTTGTTAGCCTATCTATAGCCATAATCGACGCTGTCGATGCAGATATGCAACAAAACTTTTTGGTGAGTGGAAATTGACTAATGGAGTTTCACAAATGAGTTTTTAGATATTTTTATAGTGAATATTTTCGGAAGTTTTGTTGTATAAATAGGTATCTTTTATATTCTTTATATATTTAATTTAGTTTATTATTTAGACAGGGATCTCTGGATTCTGGATTCTGGAGTTTTCCTTTAGGAAAATTTATATTTATAATGGTGATTGGCAAGAATTATATACTCTATATCTGAATTAAATAAGATTTTATATAGATAGCAGTTAGTCTATAGCCATGATTGACGTTGTCGATGCAGGTACGCAACAAAACTTTTTGGGAAGTGAATTCTGATTAATGAATGATAATTGGCTATATAAGTTTTTAACTATTTCTATAGTGAATATTTTAGAAAGTTTTGTTGTATAGGTAGGTGTCTTATTTTGTGTTTTTATATAGGTAGGAAGGTAAAGGGCTAACTGGTTCATCTGAGGTATTGATGGTATTCCTAATTATCTCTTGAATTTGATATAAAGTGATGGGTGTGATGTTTTGGATTTGATCGATAATAAGGGTTATTGAAATTATCAAAGTTTGTTAGGTATATATATTCTTACAGAACGAAGATATCTACAATTGAGGAGAGTAGGCAAGAGATTGGTTATATAGAAAAGAGACTCCCCAAAGTAAAACTATTTATAGACATCACTCAACACTGAATCCCCAAACACAGAAATCCAAACCCATAGAAATCCCACACAAACCCTACCTACCTACCTACCCACCCACATACACGCACAAATATCCTCACACCGGACAAGCCGATACAAATTCAAACAAACTCACAACTAGCGCACATACCCGCCCGCCCATGACCAAAAAATCCAAGTACCTCGTGTCGAAGATTCGACAAAAGCAGAAAGTGGAGATACGACCTACTCCATAGAGAGGGAGGGAAGATCTAAATTTCCTCTCTCTCTTGGCGTCTGTGATGGGTAGATAGTATATGGGTATTTGTTGGTAGGTAGTAGGGCTATGGTTCGTGTTGTGTAACCTTATGTGACAAGCGAATTTTATTTATAAGTTTGAGGTTTTGAGATTTTTATTCCTTCACTTCTTGTTTGGGGTATTTGGATGTTTATGGGATGTGAGGAGGATGATTTAAGCTTGGTTTATTTTTATTGTTTGGAGTTGATGATGAGTTTAGCTTTATGCTTGTGATAGTTTAAACTTTAGGATTTATATTATCCGTAGGTTTCTGTGTATTTATTCATCTTCTGTTGGATATAAATTTATATACTGGGGGTAATAAATGACCATGAACCAACAGTAGTAATAATAGTAAGATTTTAACCTTTCCATCCACCAATCAACCAATCAACCAATCAACCAATCAACCAATCAACCAATCAACCAATCAACCAATCAACCAATCAACCAATCAACCAATCAACCAATCAACCAATCGATTCAAACAGACTGCCTTAAAGAACCAAACCTCAAATCCAAAATTCAAAAAAAATAAAAAATAAAAAAATAAAAAAACCAGATATGCAACAAACCCAAGCAAAACAACCATTTAATTGGCTAGCGCAGCAGTAAACGGAAGTACAAGGTAAATGAGACAAAATAACCTTTGCTTTGCTTTGGTTACCAAGAAGCAAAGCGGCAGGCAGAATTCATTTACCGAAATATTTAAAGTTTTGGGTACATAGAATAGGTAGAACTACTAGGTATAGTACCTACCCTACCTACCCTACCTACTCTACTAATCTGGAGGGTATTTCTTCGTATATATGTTGATCCGCTGCGGAAAAATACGATTAGATAGGTATTAGATTTAATACGATGTACGGAGTCTTACTAGGTCTGTGTACCTACTGAGTACACGTTTTTTTTCGCGCCGAAGAACTTCTTTCAGCGTAAGCGTAACCTCACGGCGGAGGCGAAACATATGTGCTGGGGTTTGTCCGTGAATGGAGCGTGAATGGATATGGTGGGAAATGGAAAAATTGAAAATGGTAAATTCTCGTGTAGAAGGTTTCGAAGGGGGTCGTGGGAGAAATTGCAGAATGAATACCTAGGTAGGTAATAATGGGATATGGTAGGTGATACGAGGGGCTCTGCTTGAAAAGGCAAATAGAAATTGTTCTTTTTTTCGTATTGTTGTTATATCTGGTATATCGATAACACTAATTACCTAGGTACAGTATTGAATAGAAACTACCTACCTATTATCGATTCGAACTTTTCGTTGAAGTGACTACTAGGTAAAGTTCCCTATCGATTAAGATTAAAATTACCCTACCCGTATACTCGTACAGTAACACAGCAGGACGGACCCGTTGAATATATCTTTATTTCTACGTACGGCTCAACGGCAGTAAAACACTAAACCGCCTCCTTGATTTCTTGGGAGCACAGACAGACATATGCATGGCATACCGTATAAGCCGCAAGATTCACGGTCTTGGCATTGGCTAATTTTTGGGCGGAATGAATATTGAACCGATTGTGCTTGATGAATGTGTATATACTATATTGTTATGAGGTATAATTCTTTAGTTGTATTGATTTTGGAGATTATGGGGATTGTAGAGCGGTCGGATATTGCTCCGGTTTAGATGTTATGTGCAGGATTACAGGATTACAGGATTTACAGGAATATGCGGTATAGAGAAGATGGATGAGATGATGAGATGATGAGATGATGAGATGGCAAAGCTGTCGGATTTATATCGGTTTCAAAACTCCTTTTCTCTCATTGGTTATTTGTAAAGATGGTATAAACATGGTATGATGATGATATGTTGGTATGAGCACAAATGAACCTTTTCCACGGATTCCCTAACCTGAATAGCCGATCGGACAAATTGTGATGTAATTAGGATAATCGGTACTTGCATTATTACCTGTGTCTACTAGGTACTAGGTACAATATACAATATACAATATACAATATCTTCATCCTTGGGAATATCTATCAAATTTCTACTCGTATCAAATTTCAATCCTCTTCAATGAATCAACAACAATCGACATGAAACGACCCAAACAACCTGTATCACGATTAATTTCATCTTAATCATCTCCATTTCATCTCCATTTCATCACCATTTCTTCTTCACACTTTACCTATCATGGTTTAGTTACCGCTTCTTCCCATCTGTTACTACCTCAATATCTCGTATTAAGTTCCAATCTCTTATCAAGATTAATCTTTTCATGGTTTAATCCCAACAGGCCCCCTTCAATAATTCAACCGTGCTATCCTTTCCTTCAGTAGTGTTCACTACAAACAAGCTTCAAATGCTCCATCTTTTTATTCCAAGGTTAGGAAACTAACCTTTTCTTGATCTCATCCATCCACTCACTCCCTCTCCCTCCCGCTCTTTCTCGTGTCATCTCTCTTATTTTTACTTTATTTTTTTTTCGCAGGAGCTGTTGAATCATTATTTGTAACATCTCCATACAATCTTCTTGGTGAATCCTAACTTCACTCGTTTGAAGGATCCCCTCCTCAATAAAAAGTAATAATAATCTTCATTTGGCCTCTTCAATTTGATCAATCAATCCATCTTGCTCTCGCATTTTCTCTCGTTCTTGGTTGTTTGAACTTTCTTTTCTTTTCCAAGAGATTGCTTTACAGTACTACTCATCTACTTAATTAATTTTGGAGGAAAATTAGAAATCATGTTATCTTCTATGGTATGTTTTAATGTTTCAATCTTTTGATATCCTCGGTCCCTTGCAGTTTATATCTATCGCTTGAATGAACCAAGGAACACAAAGGCTTCCAGTGCAGTGAACCGTGGAATTCATACATGCATAATCTATTCCATCTATTGTTGTGCAAGTGTAATCGACACAGTACTGACATTCAACTATGTAGATCCCCACTACCATTCTCGCCCTTTGCGCAACTGTTACACTCGCTGTTCAACCGATAGAAATTCAAGGTTCCGACTTTGTAAACTCTGCTACCGGTAATAAATTTCAACTTTTGGGTGTCGCATATCAACCAGGTGGATCTTCAGGATACAATCCTGGAAGTGGTGTTGATCCTCTCAGTGATGGTGCCGTTTGTTTGAGAGATGCGGCTTTGATGCAACAATTGGGTGTTAATGCTATTCGTGTGTACAATGTGGATGGAACTCTTAATCATGATGAATGTGCAAGTATCTTCAACGAGGTGAGTAATTTATGATCTGAGATTTCAACCTCATTCGGCTAATATTTGTAGGTTGGAATTTATATGTTGATTGATGTTAACTCCCCTCTTGTTGGCGAGAGCATCGATCGAAGCGCCCCATGGACTAGTTATGATGTCGGTTATTTGACCAGAATCTTTGCTGTTGTTGAAGCTTTCAAGGATTACCCAAACACTTTACTTTTCTTTGCAGGAAATGAAGTTATTAACGATGATGATACCGGAAAAACTGTTCCTCCATATATGAGAGTAAGTTTCACGAGTCTCTTCTTCATTCCAAACTAACAATCATAGGCTGTAACTCGCGATCTCAAAAATTATATCGCCAAACACTCTTCTCGCTCCATTCCAGTGGGTTACAGTGCTGCAGATGTTCGTGATATTCTCCTTGATACATGGAACTACCTTCAATGTACCACTACCGACGACGATACCGATCCATCAAGAGTCGATCTCTTTGCTCTCAACAGTTACTCATGGTGTGGAGACTCTTCATATACCACTTCCGGTTATGATGTTCTTGTTTCCGATTTCGGCAATTCTAGTGTTCCAGTTTTCTTCTCCGAATATGGTTGCAACGTTCCAGCTCCTCGTGTTTTCACAGAAGTTCCAGTTCTTTACGGTCCATTGATGACTCCAGTTCTTTCTGGAGGTATGGTTTATGAATTCTCACAAGAAACCTCAAATTATGGATTGGTCACTATCAATGATGATGGATCGGCTCAACTTCTTTCCGACTACAACACTCTTCAAAAACAATTCAACACCCTTAACATCACTAGCATTGAAGGAGTCAAGGCACAAAACACCACTACAGTCGCGCCAAAATGTGATTCATCTCTCCTCACCAGTACAACCTTCAACAGAAATTGGACCCTTCCAGCTGTTCCACCAGGAGCTCAAGATGTCATTGATAATGGTATTAAGAACGCTAACAACGGAAAGATTATTTCTGTTTCAGATACAAAAGTAACTCAAAAAGTTACAGATGTTGGAGGAAATACCATTTCCAACCTTGCCATTAAACCATTGTCAAATGATCAAAGTAATACTCCATCAGGCGAAACCACTGGTTCAGACGTCACATCCTCATCCTCATCCGCATCTACATCAGCAACCAAAACTTCATCATCGTCATCATCATCAAAATCTACTAGCACTAGCTCAGCTTCTAGTTCTACCAGTACCAAAACGAGTGGAGCTAGAAAAATCGAAGGAAGTTTGATTGCTTTAGTAGCTATGATGGGAGTTGGATTGGTTCTTATTTAAAAATTTTGATTGCATATATTTCTTCTATATAATTTTAACTCTTGCACATCATATTTATCGTTTTTGGGGGCCATTGTCGCATGCATGTATGAATTTGTATTTTCATTGTACATTTGTGTTGTACATGATTTGATGTGGCTGGTTTCCACTGAGTACTATTAGTCATGATGGATGGGATGGAGGTGGAGGTGAAGTGAAGTGGAAGTGCAGTGGAGATGGAAATGGAGATGGAGATGGGATGATCCCTCGAGGACAGTGACTTTTGCAGAGTAAGAGGGATTTGAAGAGGTTTCTTTTGAGAATATGATATTGAGGAATTTTTGGGGGAGATTTTGGGCGAGAGATTTTGGGAGAGGAATTTTGGGAGAGAGGAATTTTGAGGGCAGAATTTTGGGGAAAAATTATTTGTTCTTTCTTTCTTATAGATGGATTTTTGAAGGGAAGAATGTCTATTCATATAAAGGAGGGACTTGAGGTGGTGGCTTTGAAGATGGTGGTTTTGGAGGATGAGGTTGGGTGAAGAGTTTGAGGTGAACAGTTTAACTGGAGAGTAGAGGGAATTGAGGAGAGAGTGGAAAATAATTCATTAATAATGAATGAATATTATATATTTTATAAGATTATTTTGTCTTATTTTGGTTTGATGTGCTTTCTTGTGTGCTGTCTTGAGTATATCCTTTTATATATTCTTTTATATATTTTTTTGTATATTCTTTTCTATATCTTCTCTTATATATTCTCTTATATCTTCTCTTGTATCTTCTCTTATATCTTATCTTATATCCTCTCTTATATCCTCTCTTATATCTTCTCTTGTATATTCTCTTTTATTTAAATCTTATTACTTATTTATTTATTTACTTTTATTTATAAAGATTATGAAGAGTATAAATTAATAAATTGATTAATTTAATGTTTTAAATCGAACTTGAAGATATAATTAATAATTATATGATTTAATTTAAGTATTAATTATTTACTATATTGAATCAATCTGATCCGATGAATTTGATGAGTATGGATTTGACGAGTATGGATATGAATATTAGTTTTTGAGGAGGGTAGAGGGGTAGAGGGGGAGAGAGGGGTATGGCTACTTTTGTTATTGTTATTGTTATTGCTATTGCTATTATTATTATTGTCAGGGGGATTTGAAAAGAAATTGATTGATTGGTTGAGAGGTGGATCGAGAGGATAGAGAGGGGCATTGTAGGCTTGGGGGGAGCAGATGAAGTAGGCTGTGTGATGTATAAAAGAAAGATGAGGTAGCAAGGTTTGGGGGGTAAAAGAATAGAAGGTGGTGATATAGTGATTGGAAGGTTGATATTTGAGATGTTGATATTTGAGATGTTGATATTTGGGAGGTGGAGTGGGAGGAGTATGGGAATAAAAAGAATAAAAAGAATAAAAAGAATAGATAAGATATAGAAAATGGGGAGGATGAGGGAATAAAAGAAAAAACTTGGATTTGAGTGTGATAAAGGTATGGTGAATATGTTGGTGGGGGAATTGTTTTGGGGCTGAGGATGAAAAAGATTATGTGAATGAGGGGATGATGAAAGGAATAAATGAATGAGTGGAATAAGGGGAAAGGAGAATGAGGGGGTAAAAGGATAAAGAAGATAAAGGAATTATAGATTTCTTAGGGAATGTGTTGGTTATGGAATTTTGAAGGTAGGTTGGTGGATTAATGAAGTGGAGGGGGTGAAAGGGGGGATTTGAAAGGAATGATGATGTGAAGATTTATTTTAATGGTTGGTGGTTTTGTGGGTGAGGGCGGATTATTATTAGGAGAGGGGAGATGGAATGTTGGATTGATGGATGATATAAGTGGCGGGAATAATAAAATAGGGGGATGGAGAGGAATGATGGGGTTGAGGGGATGGAATGAGTTATATATATATAAGGGGATGAAGAAAGAGATAGAAAATGATTTATAAATTACTAAAAAAAAGAATTTATGAGGGAAGAGAATAGGGATGAAAATAGGAATTAGATAGTTGTGGAAGGGGGGTAGGAAGGAGGATAGGGAATTGGGAATGAGGGATGAGAAAGATAGATGGGTGTTTAGATTGGATTAGAGATTTGAGGTGTGGAGCAGAGAGTACCAGATAGGAGTATAATGGGAGAGTATGATAGAGGGGGGATAGAATAGGAGAGTGAGATGGGATAGGGAAGAGAGAAGAGAATGATAGGTATAAGAGATAAAAGAGATGGAATAATTTATATAAGAGAGGAATTTGAAAAATAAAAATAAGTGAATAAAAGAGTATGAAATCTGAATATCTGAGAAACAAATAGAAGTTTAGAAGACGAACTGAGGGTTTTGTGAATAGGTATGTAGGTAGGTAGGTAGAGCTTGAGATAGAAGTAGGATATTAGGGTATAAGATATAAAGAATTAGAATTAGAAAGTAAAAAAGGAGAGAGTAAGAAGTAGAATGAGAAGTAGAATAAGAAGAAGAATGAGAAGTAAATAATATAAAAATAATAATATAAGAAATAAAGTAAAAAAAAAACTTTTAACTTTTATATTTTTTTTATAAAAAAAAACTTATAACTTTGTTAAAAGGAATGACCTCACATAGGGAATAGTGGGAAGCTGATAGGGCAGAACTGAGGTAATATTGATCTAGTAGGTTAATCTCCCTTTTAAGTTCTACAGAAGTGCGAAGCTCTTTGTAAGAGAGCTTCTCAATCTAGTCCTAACAGGACTAGTGCCCTATGTATATATTATATAGGAATTATTCACTTTAACAAACTTTAATTTTTTATAATTATATTAACTCAATGTGACGGAAATCCCTGCTTTCCTCCCACCTTTATTATATAAGAAACCTCAGGTACATTAACCATGTCCACACATGATACGATTACTCGAGATTAGTATGCGATTTAGGGTGACCTGAGGATCAGATCCGGACAAGTACTAGGTATCAATGGTTATCGGTAAAGTAAGATCATTGGAGGAATAAATATGACTTCTTTTTGCCTAGCCATTACGGCTAGGCCATTCATTTGTGTATATATAGAGTAGCTATCCCCATCTACAGGTGCTCTTCACCTGTAGATTCTAAGTTAAATACAATTGCTGGTCTATAAACACCCTTTTGGTCACACACAGACTAGATTGAGAAGCTCTCTTACAGAGAGCTTCGCACTTCTATAGAACTTAAAAGGGAGATTAACCTATTAGACCAATATTACCTCAGTTCTGCCCTATCAGCTTCCTACTATTCCCTGTGTGAGGTCATTTCTTTTAATATATTATATATAAATTCTCACATAATATCTTATCAAATTATTATTGTACTTTTATCAGTGATAATTCTACACTGTTTTTGAGATATTAATATTTTGATAAATGTTACAACGGCTATCTTCTATGCCGCGTCACATGACTAAACCAAGGTAACGTGATTAAAGTCACGTTATGGACCGCTGAGGAACGCTGGCTGTCCAGGACCGCGCAGCGGTCCTGACTAGCCATAGGCATGAAGGTCTATATAATCAAGATGGATTCCCTTTGTATAGAGCTTCGTGCTCAAGATCAATCATTTAGTATACTCTACTATTAGTTACGAATTGCATATCATTATTGTCATTACTTAAGTCCCTGCTTGACGCCTAGTTATAAACCACCTCGAGAGCCTGGAGCACTTCCACGTGATCTAGACGGCAAACCTCGTAACAATAAAGATAAATTTTTTATCTTTATGATTTTTTAAAAGTTTAAACAATAATATCAAGATGTTATAATCTTATATTAATTATTTATTATGTTAAAATGAATGGTTCCTGCGTAGCACGTGCATAGGGCACTAGTCCTATTAGGACTAGATTGAGAAGCTCTCTGTAGGAGAGCTTCGCACTTCCGTAGAACTTAGATAATGAGTGATTTATATAAAAGGCCAATATAGCCTCAGTTCTGCCCTATCAGCTTCCCACTATTCCCTGTGTAAGGTCATTCCTTTTAACAGATAGTACATATATACACATACATCCACATCAATCATCCACCCAAGACGACCAACCATCCATCAAAAAACCATCAAGAACCATAAAAAAACATCCTCATTCATAAGAATAAGAACACAAGAACATAAACACAACATCATACAGCATACAGCATCCACACTAAACATCCTTCCTAAAAACAATCGAATTCAATCGATATACACACGAAATACAAGACAAATACATCATATAATATTACAACCGAACACTCTTAAGCAGAAACACACTGCGAATACCACGGATTCTGCACCACACAAGTACCCTCGGAACAAGATTTTCCCCCGGTACAATTTCCATACAAAGGAACCGAACCCGATCCAGAAGCAGGAGTAGAGGTAGAAGTAGCACTAGGTGTAGTAGAAGTAGTGGAAGTAGTGGACGTAGTAGTAGTGGTAGAAGTAGTAGTTACCGGTTTAGCTGGTACGACCGGTTTGCTGGTTGCGGAAGCAGTGGTGCTTACTGCTTGGTGTGGTGCGCTAGATGTAGATGATGCGGTGGTTGAGCTTCCTGTGGAGAGGGAAACGCTGTAGTCTGAGACGGTGAAGACGGCGTTGGATCCTAGTGGTTTGTTAGTATTATTCATTGATGGAAATCTACAAGGAGACAAAAAAAAAAAATCCATACCAGTAAAAGGTTCAGTTCCAGCTTGCAAAACTTTGAGATATTGACTCTTGGACCAGTTTTCGTTGGTAGCCAAGTAGTTCAAGAAATCCATGAGGTCACCGCTGAAATCGGTGATTTGAGTAGAAGCAACGAAAGAATAAACGGTGGTGTCTCCGTTAGGTCCAGAGTACAAGCTGAATTGATGACCGGCAATGCTAGCGGTAGCAATGGGGGAACCGGTTGAGGAAATTGGTCCGGCTCCTCCGATGGCGGCTAACCAGATCATGATTTCATATTGGTTTGTTCCGTCGGCTGTAGCGGCGGTGAAAAGATCCCAAGATACATCAGCGACGATGGATGATCCGGTGTACCTAATAATACCATTAGGATTATTTCATGAAACAAATAGATAAAATAAGTACATACCCCCATTTCCAAACAGCAGGAATGCTAGAAATGGAAGAAACTTGAACACCAGCGGTAGCAACCGATTGAAGAGCAACATTCGCATATGACTTAACGCTGCTCGATGCACCGGCCCAACTCCAAGATGTGGACCAGGCGATAGTGGTACCACTCAATGAATCAACAGTCGTACATTGGGATCCAGATGATGCTTGATCTTCACCCCAAAGATCTTGGTAAACCGTGTATGCACCAGTGGCAACAGAATCCCATTGACCACAGATTTGAGTCGATCTAGCTTTCAAAGTCTTGTCGGCAACTGGTGCTGCAATTGCTGCAGTAGAGAAAAGGAGTGGAAGCGCGACCTGCGTGAACTTCATTTTGACGATATTTTTAAAAGAATGTGATGGTCTGAAAATGAATGAATGACCGATTGTACAAAAAGAAGATAAGCTTTTAATGATCAAGGAGGATTAAATATTGGAAGGATGGTAAGTTATATATGAATGACATGATGTAAGCCTATAGATTTCATTAGTCCAGAACAAAGCATGCATTTAGCGCCTCCTTTCTACATAGATGAAAATTAGATGAAATAAGATGAGATGAGGGGGAAAATGGGTCGATAAGCGACAAAATATAGTGAACAAATTTGTTTCATTTCACCTAAGACAGTTAGATGCTCCGTGTCATAGAATCATTTCAGGGGTATTTTATGGGGTGCATAACTTTAAAATATTAACGATCCAATGATGAAGCTTGATTTTAACCATGCCCATGGCTAGTGGTGAGAAGTAGAAAGCAAGGCACATCGATGTAGCCATGGACCGTTTCTCATTGACAAACTGTCGTCGCAAGCATTACCATTTGAGAAATTCTCCTTGGCGCAAACTATTCTTCCAGAAGATATTACTCCATCCGAACCATAAGGCGTCGACATCAAGCTACCAAAAATAGGAAATTTATGAAGAACTATTGATTCGCAATGTCGGATTTAACAGGCGAACCACATTTTGTAGTGATTTTTTGGAAACTCCCTTTGAAGAATTTCCACCCAATATGCTGCTTAATGTTCAATACGGGTAGGGTTCCGAAAGGTTTGATCGATGACGGAAATAATTCTTTGTACAGTCCGTCTAGTAAAATGATTCTCCCCGCAAGAACATGTTCCATGCCCCCATGCCATCGAAAGAAGATTTCCGAACCCGATAAAATGATTAGAGCTTGGAGATTAACGAATCTTGTCTTGATGAGATTATGAACAGCAATCAGTTGTTTTCATCAATTACTTGTACAGTTCCAGAACAATAAGGTTCGCGGGGGATGTACGGAGTAAGCCAATCGAATCCATCGCGATGTTGGGTATTGTTGAATCTAAGACTTCGAAGTTCAAGGAAAAATTATCAATAATGCACCAAGACTTAGAAGAAATTGTGTGTATTTTTTTTTCCCGATACACATGAAGCCATATAGGAAATTGACCAAACTATAATTTTCTTTCACTTCACAAGCAGTATGGCGAAATGAATCACATACCTCGAGTAAGTTGTACGCATGTAATAGTCGGCTCTTATAGGTGGTCTGTCGAATAGCTCCAAGTCAGGAAAAGGAAATGTCTCTGGCAATACGAATCTGGCAATAAAAATTTTATTACATCAGCTTGAAAATTCATAGCTGTGTACCAAAAGTAAGATTTTTCAATAACAATTTAGGATTTTGTCGTATTTTATACCACAATCCGGTAAAGGGACAATCCGCTTTCCGGGACATCCGCTTCCTCCGACTAAGAACTGATTGACTATTTGTGAGAGCCGATATGTAATCCTGAGAGACTGGTTTGAGGCATCCGAGTCCAAGGAGGATAACATCCGATTGTCATCTCTGAGATAAACAAATAAGAGTGCCGCAGGAACCAAATTTGAGTAGTACCAGCAACGATTCATGCTGATGCACAGACTGAATTCGCCGTTGTCCAAACCAAGCAAGTCTAGCCGATCGGTAATGTGTCATCACAAGATGATGTAAGGGCACATTAACCCTTAAAGCAGGTCGATAGTCCAATATGTTTTGTGCATTGCGACTTTTGGATAGGGGGTCTTACTAAGGATTCTGGCATTGACCACCATTTTCATCTAATATTTCGCTTGGCCATACCTTCTCTTAATAAAAAGGTGTTGCGTCTCCTCATTCTCACGTACTCCCTCGGAGTATCGAAATGCTGTGGGCAAATGCGAAAATCAGCGATCCTCGGTGTGGGTAAATTCGACAGCGATGGCGCCGAGGAGATGGTGATGGATATTTTTGAAAACACTTTCGTCATCCCAGGAGGAAAAAGTAATTTTGGGCCATTTTTGAAGCAGCCGTATACAACATGGTGAGAAAAATAAGAAGCATTTAATGCTATAAATGAGGGTATTTTGGGAGTTCATTGTTGTTCTAAAATGACCAGAGAGTTGCGATTCATGAAGCGCCAATGATCCCATGCCGAATTTGTATAAATGCGAGGAGGTATTGGTGGAGGTCCATCATTGATCGGAAATGACAGCCAATCCTTCAAAATCCAAGTTTGTAGTAACGTAGCCCAATTTTTCGTGATTTCCGTATGAATGAGAGAATTCAAGGAGGGGGTGTGCTTAAAAAAGCATTTACGATGATTTGCCTCTTCATTTTCTGTATTTCAGATATCCAAATCTCGTGGAATATGTGCTGCCAATCTCCAGATCCCATCTTTCAATTCGTTCGGGAGGTTTGAAAAAGGGTATAAGTGGAACGTCGAGCGCTATTCCCAGAAGACTTAGGAGATTCGACGCTCGAAGTGATGGGTCCCACATCAAGGGAAGGGCATGTCCTAGCTGTAAGGAAGTTAGCTGCTATATTATATGACTATGCCAAGCAATGGATGAATTCAATCGTACCTCAAGATATGCTTCTTCTTATTTTCGAACCTAGATCTGAAGGATTATTTAATTGTCATACCCGATTTGTGATGCCGAAGAGTGGTTGATAGCAGTTGTGGAACTGCAATTTAAATATCGGACATCCATCGAATTTGGTATGTGTTGATGGCAATCAGGCTTGTGAAAGTGTGAGTAGGTATGTATCGACTTTCGATTGATTCCCAACCCCAGACTTTAGGCAGGTTGAACTCTTTCAGAGAGCATCGAGGCCGGTGCCTCGCTAGCATGTGGAGCACCATCTTGAGCATATGATTGTACCTGCAGTATGGTTCAAAATGGGCAATGGAACAAACAAGACGGTGGCAGTTTGCAAGTTCATTGGAGATGCACGCCAAGCTGACAGTTTAGAGTCCGTGCATTAAAATTCGTACTTGTGCGTGTGTCCCTGACTCTAGACCAAATCGGGATTAGCTTATTCCTTTTGAACTTCTACCTGACTTCATTCAACCTTCACTCTCATACAGGACGCTACTTTTCTTTTCTTTTTTTTTTTTTTTTTTTTTTTTTTTGGAGAAATTCATTAACACGATGGAATGTTGGATATCTCTTTATAGACACTCACTCTGTCTGATTTCCTATCTTCTGTCTTCGAGTGCTTCATTCAAACCAGCAGCTTCCATACTCCATCAAATGGGATACAATCTGACTGGCAATCACCAGATATATGACGTCGGCTCAAAGAATTTCTAATTTATTACTTCTTGAACTATCAACCCTCGCCATGAATATGAATTGCACTCCTCTATGCACTTCTCTATGCATTCCTCTATGCACATGCTGCTTTCACACACCGGGTCAGAGACCGAGCAGAACCTAACCATAAATCTCGAGCTTCATGAAGCGTATCTCGGAAATTCCCGGGCCAGAGAATGATTCACTACTGTAGGCCATATTAGCATTGGTCTATTCTGTTGGATTGAGGTGATTGAGGAAATTGGGACTCACGAAGCAGCAGTCTGGATCCTGGGATCACCACGCAAAAAAAGAATTGTTTCTTTCCCAATAATATCCCGTGGAATTCCCTTTGGCCCTCCACTTAGGAACCAATCCAGACCCTCCGTAATCGAACCATTTTACCGTTCAGCACGCAAACATACTTCTGCTTGTGTCGAGGGTGATGACATTCTTGCCTCCTGCAAAAGAACTGCGATTCTGTCATCCGGATCTTCTGTCGAAAATAATCCCATCTTCGGGCACGGAAGTAATCAATTCTATGATGGAGTTTTATAATAATGCAGTGAATCGGAAGTCTATAGGACTTCGCTTGCAGAAGTAGTCGTCAAGGCTATGAAGGTAGAATTTCGATACCTTCTGGAGAGTCTCCCTAGTAAGGTCCCATGGGTCGCAAAGCGATAATAGTTTATGAAATGTTTGAATATGCCGGTCATTGTCTTCCCAATTTCCGTCATCAAACTTGCGGCGAACTGGTTCCCATCCTTCCTCATTTCCTTTAGCCTGTCAGATAGTGAGCATATCCTTATGCCAATTGCAGCTGCGTTTCCTTCGTGTAAAGCTTCCCAAAAATTAGTGTTACTGTTACAGCCAAATACGCCCAATGGGCATTTACAATCATCATGAAAATGGCGGTAAATCCGAGGCTCGACCTTATATTCTCCAACAGACGTTGGGGTGATGATGTGAAGCTGATTTTATAGTATTTAAGAGCAATATTCCGCGACAGGACGCTAACATGTAAAGTTATGGGAACAATTTGCGTTGCGATGGACTTAGGGCCTTCAGTTGGACTTGATCTACATCTAAAGCCCAGATGTCTAGGGTTCTTGCGTCATCGCTTGCGACGATTTCCGATATCTCAATCCAGAGCTCCGTTGGCAACTTCTTGCGATATATGGATGCGCCTCGTGCAATGCTATGGAAATCACTATTGTCCATCTTGTTATCAGTATCGTTGACTGGCATACTTCTGCTGACGGCAGGTGATGGTATGTGCAAAGACAATCCAGTTATTGACAGAATCATCCCATCCTCAAGCAGGCAGGATTCGTCACCGTCACTTTTTTATTTTACCTTTCACTCCGTTAAATTTGTGATGAGCTCATTGATCTTAGCATTATCAGATCACTTCGAGCCACCTTCCTGAAAACTATCTTCTTTTGGATAAAAGCTGAGTATGTCTCCACTGCATCAGCTCCATCACCATTTGAAAGACGAGAGTCGAAAAGAGCCATGGCTGAATGAAGGCTGGTGGGTAGAAGTGAAGTTCTGTGTTTTTGAGCTCGGAGTGAGATTTCTTCTTTATTCTCTGCATTAGATATTGGTGGATGGTGTTCTGACAAATTCTTACTAGACTTTAGCTTTACTCCCAAGCCTCTTGGTTTCCATAAGTGTCAAAGGCAAAAGACTTTGTTTATGGCCAAATAAATCACATTTATCTAATTATACCTAACAATCTTGGCACTCAAGTTGGTCTCTCTGGGTATCTCAATCAATTCACACCTTCAGCCACACTTCTCAAAATTCATCCACCTGTTCCGCCATCCAGCTTCGTTTCTCAAAGTTGCATAACATTAAATTGCCTCAAGATGACTGGCAAAGCTGATCTTAATCAAACAAAGTTGTACAGCACAGCCTGGATCTTCTTTCGACATCCCTTGTCATTGTGCTCCTCACCGCACCCAGGATAACTCCGAAAAATCTGATTCTGCTCACATCACTACCAGCTTCCCATTAGCAATTTCTCAAATTCGTCAGCTTACGTCTCGTCTAGACTTCCCGCAGATATCATGCCTTTCTTGTAAATTCCGCATGCGCCAAATGAAGAAGAGCAGTAACCTCGTCAGTCTCATAAAGACAGAGATTAAGCCACGCTGTGAGGTTGTTACCAGAAATGAAGAATCATCTTTTTTAAGGTTTGCTGAACTTCCTAGAGAGCTTCGTCTCCAAATTTGGGAAGAGTACTTAGCGAATGCTCCTCCGAGGGATATTCTAGTCTGGCGTGTTAAGAATCCCAAGATCCATTGGTCCACCACTCGTGACATCAACATCTAGGATCACAAAAGTAATCGTGTCTAGTATTTCTCTCTCAAGAGTGGACTAGAACGTCATTATGATTTTAAGTGGATCTGTCCACAACCGGACATTTTTTACATTAACTCAGAAGCTCGACAAGTGAGTGTGAAAGCATACACTATCCACACAGCAGAGCTTGAATGGCAACATCTATTCCAGGAAAAGCTGGGACACGAGCTCGGAGATTGGCTCCGCCACCATCTATCGTCATATCAATGGTATGGATCATATCATGCTCATGTAAGACTTCTCAAATGGACACGATACCGCCTGGCACGAAAATGAGCATTAACTCGAGGAAAGTATCGCGTCTAGTGCTTTTCTCTACGACTTGGATCCAATCAGCCTATTCTTCCACGTGAAACACTTTTCATGCCAGTATCGGATTCTTCTTTGTTCGAAAAAAAGTGGGGGAAATAACAATATTGAAGTACCGGAACTTCGACAGCAGTTGCACCATCAGCCAATATACCACCTGCTAGCAGAACCATCGACCATTCACACTCATTCTACATCAAAGAAATCACTACCTACCACCACGCAGAAAGTCTCCTCGAAGTATTTTAATTATTATTTTAATTATTCTTTTAATCATTCTTTTAATCATTCTTTTAATTCAAACAACGACTTGTTGCTTCTAGGGAAAACCTACTCAGGGAAAAGAGGTTGCAAACATATAACTTGAAATGTCATTGGATGAACACTAGCTAATCCTAGCCAGCAGCATTCTCTAAGCCTAGCTATAACCCACTCGTCATCTCATACTCGGCCTTTTCCTAACAGCGCCAACTCTAATCCGAATTTTGTCAAAGCCAATCGCCGCACCCGAGATTAAGATATCTCGGAGATGTTCAAATTTAGAGTGCTGGAACCTTAGACATTCAAACATCCTCTAAATCTTCATAAAAAGTGCCCCTCTTTGTAAACACCAAGCTTGGCCCATCATGATCCGAGACAATTCCATCATACAACTGGAACTCATCTGTCTTTGACCGTGCCTTATCCATGGCATGGGACCGTCCACCTCCAAGCATTCCAGCCTCCCCCGATGCCTGTGCAAAGTCAAAGTACCATAACGTCTTGGCAATGACAAGACTCGTTTCCAGATATGCCATGCCTTTGCCGAGACACATGGCGTCGCCGGTGCCAAAGGGCACAAAGGCAAGGCGTAAAGTTTCGCTATTCACCTCGTCAAGCCAGCGCTCCGGCTGGAAGGTGAAAGGATTTGGGAAGTAGGTAGGGTTGTGCATTATACAGTAAGTATTGACGACAACCATGGTGCCAGGGGGAATGACATGACTATCAACAACGAAGGGCTCATTTTGGGTGCCGACGGAGGGTAGAATCTCTTCCTCGCGCCAAGGCATTGAGGTGGTGGGCACGGAGAGACGTAGGGATTCATCGATGACAGCGCGGAGGTAGGTGCAGCCAGCCAAAAGTGGGCCCCTTTTAATGGACTCGGCATTAGGGAAAGTGGCCCGAATCTCGTGAGCTAACCGCGCATAGGCGGCTGGATGGCGTGATAGGTAAAAGAGAACGGCTGTGAGGACGCCGGCAGTGGTCATTCCACCTGTGACGGTGATGTGAGAAATTATAGCTCTTCCACCAAGAAAGAGATTAAAATTGCTGCAGATGGGGAAAGAAGAAATCTGCGACTAACCTGCTGGTACGAGGAATGTTGCCTCTCCCCAAAGCTCCTTCGTATTCTCTAGGGTAGGTAGCTGCACACTACTATTCTTGGCCTCGGTGGATGCAACAGAGTAGAAATCATGCTTAGCGTCCCTAGGTAAGGCGACACGGTTATTTATGATCCGCATGAGCAGCGCCCGGAACGCGTCAAACTTGGCATTATTCCACCAGACGACCAATTTGGGTAGACCAATGATTGAGAGAGTGGGCCATGCGACTATTAGAGGAGAGCATAGTTAGAAACGCAGGCAACGATGGGGTTTGGGGAAGATGAACAATTATAGACGCACCAAACATATTGGCCAGCGCCATTCGGCCCATGATAGCGCGTGGCAGGAACCGGTTATCGTCCTTGACCTGCGTCTCAAGCGCATGGCCAAAAGCCAGCAGGCCCGATATATCAGTCGCCAGACGCTCGCACTGAGGCGTCATGTTCAAAGGTTTCCCGGTCCCGGCGTTCGCTAAAAGCTGGCGAAGAAAGACGTTTGTCTCGACGTGCATCGTGGGCTCGAAGTCCTGCAGAGCTCTCTCCGAGAGCAGGCGTCCATAAATCTTACGTTTCTGTCGTCGGCGTTGCTTATCTATTGTACTAAGCAAGTTCTCCTGGCCCTCGAGGGACGAGTAGCGATAAGCTCGCGCTTTATTGATTCGCGGATTCAAGTATATGTCGTGGAGGGCTTCAACAGTGTTAAAGACAAGGCGCTTAGGGCCCTGTCTGTATACCGGCCCGTATCGTTGCAGGTCCGAGAGGGTCTGTAAGTGTAGTCGTCGCCGAATGGCATGGTATCCTGCGTATCCATCTGTAAAGCGAGCTATCAAAGGGCCCGGGAAACGCCTCAAGGGATCAAAGGCGAGATAGTATATCAAAATGCTGAGGATCAGGGACAGCGAAGTGACCATAGCATAGGTGGCCAAAGGTATGGCTAAGCCGTGAAACCACATGCTTACTCACAGCACTTGGAATGATTCAGAATAGTAGCTGTCAAAGGTAAATTTCAAGGCCAAATAAGATAGCAGAGAATGGTAACTGTGCTTAATGATCGATCTGCTGTAGTTAGAAAAGTAAAGTTTGAGGAACAGGTACTATCAAGACCACTAGTCGGCCTTATTGGGCTCCGAATACCGTGAGAAGATGGTTCTCGGAGGGTATGGATCTGGCTATAAACCGCTTTCCCCTGTGTGTTTAATAAACACTCAAGGGAAGGTGCAAAGGGGAGTCGCATGGTAGGTGTGTTAAAACAAGAGAAACTTTGCCAGGTTCCATGGTAGCGTATTACATAATTCAGGAACACTTAGCTAGACAACCTATTCTGCTAATCTTTGTTTTTGCAATGTTCTTCTGGGGCACATTGCTTTCCCAGATTGGGGGCATTCTTTTTCTACTCGGCTCTTTCTGTCAGCAAGCTCGGAACCAGATTGGACAGGGGGGCTTGCTTCCCAAAGCTGGCAGAGCTCATGGCGTGTGCTAATAATAGCCGATTGTCAATTGCTTACCGAAGTCTGCGAGTATCGCTTATATAGTCTTATTGCCGAGACCTATAACGGTCAAACTCAACTGTATTTAAAATTATGATGTAAAAATAATAATTTTATTTATTCATTATTTATTTATCGATAACAAAAATAATACTTTTATTAATTAAAAATATAGATTCTTTTAAAAACATTGTTTTATTATATTAATTTATAAATTTTAATATAATATTTCATTATATTTAAAAAGTATTAAAATATAAATTAAATAATCATGCCCCTGATTATATAACTTGGATAATTTTAATATAAGTCTCGGTATTTGCTATATTATAATTCTCCTGTTTTTATACGGCCAATGACAATGGTGTGTGTATGTGCACAGAATCTCAGAAATTACCCACATCTGCCCGTACGACCTTGGCTGCGTCAGAATCAACTGGCTCACGTAATACCAATGAAGCGTGCATATATTTACACATACAGCCTTACTGTGCCAGGATCTTCGATGTAAGATCTTATGTGCATACTCGATCTGTGCCGTGCCAGAATTTCTGGCATGCATGCGGTGAAACCAATAAATATGCGCATGTAGAAATCTGACATATGCAGCCTCTGCTGTGCCAGAGTTCACCGGCTCTAGTGAAACCAATGAATATTTAATGCTGGATATGCATACAGCCGTGTAGCCGGTTCTAGTAAAGCATATGATTTCTCGCCTGTACCATCTTTGCTGTACCAGCATTTTATCTATACACTCTTCTTACTGCACCCCCCTCGCTTCGGTAAAGCTAGTGAACATTATTGTATGCGTATACCGCATCTCATCGAGTATGCAGGCAGAATTCCCAATAAATATTGCGTGGGTGGATGCGTAGACGTTATCTTATCTGTGTAGTCATAATTCTAGCTTTGGTAAAGCTAGTATCTAGTATACGGCATCATAAGCAGCCTCTGCTGTGTCAGATTTTCTCGTAGTAAAGTCTTTTATACGGCTCTATAATGATTTATAAAACATTTGTCTTGCTAGCTCTTGTAAACTTTATAAAGACAATAAAAATCTTTTTTTAAAGTATTTAGAAATGTATTCTTTTTTTATTTGTTATAATTATAAAAAAACAATTTTACTCTCAAAAGTAAAATTAAAAAATAATTATTACTAAAGAATTATTTTATATATAAACTTTATATGATTAAAATTTCATTAAAATTAATAATAAACTTTATAATTATTTGAAAATTAAAAAAAAAAACTATTTAAAAGTATTTCATTTTAGTATTATTTATTAAAATTATCAAGATTTAATATAAAACTTATTTTAAATAAACTTTTATATATAAAAAATTAAATTCACTAACTTTATCATTGTATCAACTGCTCAAAAAGAAATAAGATTAAATAATAATTTATTCGCTAACACACTTATCACTGTGATGGATATGTCCCTAGGTAGTATGATAATATTCTACAAAGAAGGAGAAAAGGTGTTAGGACGAGCATCAACTATGTAGGATGTGGAAGCAGAAACGTCCATATAGGCTAACTAGAACGGGTTGAAACCGTGACAATACTATATATAGCTTAGTAGATACTAAGAGAAGGAGGAACCCTAACTTCGTTACACTGCATCCCCTTTCAGAAGCACTTTGTACCGAAACAAACAATAAACTCTCTATGATTTATTACTATATACCAGATGACTTTCTTCGACACTCGTATAATTAATCTAGTTAAAACCCTATCCTAGGATAATCTTATCATGTTAGTAATAATGCAAGGCAAATCTTACTACCGTTTAACCAGCGCCCTCGGTTAGTCAGATCAAGCTAGGGCCTAGAACAGAACTTATTACTATATTTAACCTTTTATAACAAATGAGATTTACTAACTTTATTGTTATTTTAATTACTCAAAATGAAATAAGATTAAATAATAATTGTGACCAAAAGGGTGTTTATAGACCAGCAATTGTATTTAACTTAGAATCTACAGGTGAAGAGCACCTGTAGATGGGGATAGCTACTCTATATATACACAAATGAATGGCCTAGCCGTAATGGCTAGGCAAAAAGAAGTCATATTTATTCCTCCAATGATCTTACTTTACCGATAACCATTGATACCTAGTACTTGTCCGGATCTGATCCTCAGGTCACCTAAATCGCATACTAATCTCGAGTAATCGTATCATGTGTGGACATGGTTAATGTACCTGAGGTTTCTTATATAATAAGGGTGGGAGGAAAGCAGGGATTTCCGTCACAATAATCTAATTATTAATATATTATATTAATTACTCAAAATGAATAAAATTAAATAACATGTTAAAAGGAATGACCTCACACAGGGAATAGTGGGAAGCTGATAGGGCAGAACTGAGGTAATATTGGTCTAGTAGGTTAATCTCTCTTCTAAGTTCTACGGAAGTGCGAAGCTCTCTGTAAGAGAGCTTCTCAATCTAGTCCTAACAGGACTAGTGCCCTGCGCACATGCTACGCAGGAACCATTCACTTTAACATAACAATCTAATTATTAATATATTATATATAGTTTAAAAAAATTATATTATATAATCTTATACTAAAATAAATAATATTTATTATCTTTTATAATATAAGATTATATAATGTAACTTTGTTTTAATTTGTTTTATATAACAGTTGGATTTTATTTAATTATTTTAATATTTTGTTAAAATGAATGGTTCCTGCGTAGCACGTGCACAGGGCACTAGTCCTGTTAGGACTAGATTGAGAAGCTCTCTTACAGAGAGCTTCGCACTTCCGTAGAACTTAGAAGAGAGATTAACCTACTAGACCAATATTACCTCAGTTCTGCCCTATCAGCTTCCCACTATTCCCTGTGTGAGGTCATTCCTTTTAACATATTTTAATATTTTATTTTATTATCATTGATTTTTTTAAAAAATATAATGTTAAATTAAAAAAGTTGTAAAATTAAAACCAATATATTACAACAAATAATATATTTCTTACCAAGGTAATATATATTGCCTCGAAAAAAGACATTTCATTTACAGAATTGTTGCCCCAATACTTTATCTACCCTTAGAAACACCGTCCTGTAGCCAACACGTGCTTATAGGGGTACAAACCATCAAGACATGCAACAGCTTGATACGACCCAAGGCTGAACTGGTAGTCTTTCCGTCAGTATTTCTCTTCCCCTTTCATTCTTCCCTACAATTATAATCAGGATGGCTTCCTCTTCCACTTTGTCAAATTGTTCTCCAAAGCATCCCTCGAGAAGTAGAAATTTGACCACCCTCTCAATCTCCTTAGCTTCTGGCTCCATTCTTGATTGAAATATCTATCAATAGACAGACGGCATCGCCACGAGAAGAAACATGCCTACTATCATTTTCGTTTTGACCATGCTGGCGAGCATAGTATCGGGTCAACTTCAAAATCTTCCTAAGTGCGGGGTTCGTAACAATCAGCACGAGATCCAGAAAAGAATTACCTGTAACCAATGCTGATATGCTCGGCTTTATAGATGGATTGCCTCACCAGTGCCGTCCTAAACTCGACTTGTGCTCCGACTGACACGCCGTGTATTTGCGCCGACAAGGCTCTCCAGGTCCAGGCGCATCAGTGTGTTCTCTCTTTCTGCACTGTACGAGAGCAATTGGGTGAGAATACCAACCCCTTCCCCCATTGAATCTCCATCGTCTACAGCGACCATTGCGTGCATTGTCTCTAATGTATTGGCTTGGTAGCTACGCTTAACATCACCAATGCCGAGTGCGGCATCTTTTCGGGCCATGACCACTCATGGTTTCCGCCGCTGATGTTTTTCGTCATCTTTGCTGGAATCATCTTCGTCTTGAGATTAGTTTCCAGAGTTGTATGCCACACGAAATTCTGGTGGGATGACTTCGTCAATCTCCTTGCCATGGTAAATTCCCTCCTTGAACGTGCACGATTTCATTTAGAGTTCCAAACTCATCAGTTTCTAGCTTGGCTGTGTTGCATACTCTACCGCTTCCATTGTGACCGGCAACCTAGGCCTCGGCACCGAGATTTGGGCGGTACCCCAAGAGAATATCACGACTCTTCTCAAAGTAGGTTCGCATTCTTTTCGCACCTGCGTGCCGCTTATTCTAATAGAATCTAGCTCTCATATGTCGAGTTCCTGCTTTACAATTGGTGTGAGGTCACCCTACGCACATCTGTCCTACTCTTTTACATCCGCGTCTTCACCGTGGGGACAGGCCCTCGCCGCATCTTCTTGATCACACTCATTGTGAGCAACACTCTGAGCGTGGGCTTCGCCCTCTTTAACATTTTCCAATGTACGCCCATCAGTTACTTCTGGCTACGATGGGATGAAGAGCATAAGGGCCATTGCATTCCTGCCAACAAGGTCACACTTTCGGGTGGTATAATTGACTTATTTTGGACTGTTCTGATCATTGTTATTCCCTTGCCATATATTCTGCGACTCAAGCTAGCAGCCTACAAGAAGTTCGCAGCCACTACTATGTTTGCTTTGGGAATATCGTATGTATTCAAAACAACCACAATAACCCATGAGCACAGTCGCAAGTTATTTAATAGTTAGCAAACGCTGACCGTGTTATAGTACCATTGTCATCATGTGTTACCGGTTCAAGACCTTGAAAGCTTACGACGTCGGTGAGAACCCAACTAGTGAGTTGCCCATCTCCTATATAAATATCGTGTTTACTCTCCTGAACAACTATTTAATCCCCTAAATAGTGGATGGCATCGGTGTGACGCTCTGGTCGGCGATCGAACTTGATGTTGCTCTTATTTGCGCCTGCTTGCCGAGCATTTACCCTCTCTTCGTACGCTTGATCCATCGCGGCCAGCCGCCACCAGAGAAGCCCGCTCCAAGCTCGTCCCTGATCACGATAGGCGGAACTGGTGGCAAGGCCTTGGGGAGATCCAAGAGAAAGCGTGGTCTGTGGTCCTATCCCGGCATGACAGGATTGACAAACACGCATGATGATGATAGAAGCACGAAAGAGCCTAATAGAGAATACATAGAATTGGAAGAGGCACAGACTCACTGATCCCGAGGATAGCCTCGTGGGATATATCAGGTTGTGTTACAATGGGGAATCACACGAGATTATCTTGGTAGACCGCTGGAAAGAATATGAACATACCGAAAAGGGTTGAGAGATAGAGATGCGAGTTATTGAATGGCGAGTGATTACATGCAATGATTAGTACTTAGGCATATCTATAGCAAGCATGTTATAACTTCAAATTTTAAGTGGTTGAAATGATTATGGTGATGTCCACGCGGATAGGTGCGAATACTGACTTACTAACCGCTTATTCAGCGAAACCTACCGAGAAGTCGCGACATATGTGTTACGAGGTTTGCCGTCTAGATCACGTGGAAGTGCTCTAGGCTCTCGAGGTAGTTTATAACTAGGCGTCAAGCAGGGACTTAAAGTAATGACAATGATGATATGCAATTCGTAACTAAAAGTAGAGTATACTAAATGATTGGTCTTGAGCACGAAGCTCTATACAAAGGAAATCCATCTTGATTATATAGTCCTTCATGCTTCTATGATTACTGGTGATCCTTCATGATCACCAGTGATCACCTATATCGTGATCCTTAGTGATCCTTAATGATCACCAGTGATCACCTATACCGTGATCCTTAATGATCACTACTGATCATTTGTGATCACGTGTCTTGGTAGCCCGTCGTAACAATATGCCGCCGATTCCCGCAGGTATGACGTCTTTTTGGGCCAATCTAGGACATAATTTCCCACCTCTACTGTAGTATCGTATATTGGATATTGGATATCATATATAAATCATTAATATATTGTATATTTTTATATATTAATAAGATTAATTTTGTTTTGAATTTGAATTAATTATATTATTTATATAAACAAAATATTCAATTTATAATAATTTTTAATAATATAATATAATATTTTTACTATATAATAATCAATCGTTATAAAACACAGTAGAAATTTATAATACTATGGTAGAAGTGGGGAATCATATCCTAGATTAGCACTATAGCAGGGCCCTGCTAACTACATGACGTCAATGCCCTTGCATATGATAGAAAGCTAATACAAGGCTCAATGTATCCTAGACATCTAGTTGACGGCTCGTCAAGCGGCTCTATGTTTAGACTTTATCACCCAATCATGTAGAATTAAAATTATCATATCTTATCCGTGATTTTTGCTTCGCCTTATGACAGCAGCGACTCACCAAGCACCGCATTCTGTTGTAATACGGCAAGACATGTAGGTGAAGAATTACTATATTATCATTGCGCGCCATGGAGGGGCTCTAACACGCCAAGGGGGCGTGTGATTTTTGCATCCAATAAAGATAGGATGAGGGGTATATGAAAACGGGTAAAGAGGGCTAGAATCGCAGACTCTGGGCTGAAAAGGGTAGATTAGACGAATACGGCTTACAGCAACAGGCAATGGTACCTTGGCAAAGGCACAACATAATATGATAGTGTGCTCATGCTAAAAGATCCGCCAGGACTATTACGCCAGGGATGTGCATTTGCTTATGGTAATATTCTTCCGAACGCCTCTCTCATATTTATCTTACACTATTATCACCGGACCAACCACAGCTACTTTGCTGATCAGCTGCTCTCTGTCAACGACCCTTGGTTATATACTCATCATTATTGACACCTGCAGGGCTTGATACCACCGTTTCAATATTGCCTCTGTAGAAGCAGGCTACTCGGCCATGATTTACGTGTCACAAATTTATGAACGTGAATCTTTCTTGATTATTTTTATGTCTACCCAACCAGGATCCTTCCCTTTCTTTCTCTGTGTAACTTCACCGTCCTCTAATGTGGGGTTATGTGTAAGGTAAGCTTAGGTAGCATCTCTGTTGAAACCATAACTGGATAAATGAAATAGTGTCATAAGCAGACGCAATGGACTTGGGAGACTTTGCAACATGTATATCACATATTGTATGGGAGCTTTGCTGGGGATACAACCTAGTATTGTCACAAATCCTTGGATGATGTAGGATATTAGACGTTGAAGATAAGAATCTCAAGCTGAGAAAGAGCCTTGGAGCTGTAGAGAAGTGCTTGCTGTACGAATATTCAAGATTGAAATTCTATATGAAAAGGGAGATTGAGAAAGCTCCGAATTTGATTAATCTGTGGAACCTGAGGAGAACTAATCCAAAACTACGAGGCAGGACGACGAAGTTATAATTGATAAAAATCGTAGATGAGTAAAGAATCCATTTCCAACCACTTCCTCAGCATTAAATCCCCATTTCGACAAACAGTAATACTGCAGCAGATGGTTTTCATCTCGTTCTAGGTACCTTCTCTAATCATTGTTTCTTACAGTCGTGGCCCCATCCGTTTCCCTAGTTTCGCTTCTTCCCATGTCTCATTCACAATGCGCCAGTAGCGATCTGCATCCTTTTTTGCATGGGCAACATGTCCTGAACCATTGAAAACCTCGTGGCGTACGTGATATCCCCGTGTTTCGGCCTCGTCGGCATGGCGCTTTACGCCGGCAGCTGGCGTAATGCGGTCATCAGTCCCATATATGTAGACACGGCAGGCTTCATTTACGCACGCCACGTCGTTGTGCGCACGCGGTGCTAAGTCGCCAATATGGTCGGGTATTCGCAATACCGTGACGATAACCCATATGAAAGCAACGTAGAGATATGCAATGGGCATGACTGCAATACGAATTGCCGGCGAAGGGGCGCCGTCGAGGATGCCTCGTACAAGGGTCTGGTAAGTGAAAGGTGCAGGCGTGGAATCGAAGACTGTAGCATGCAGGGGTAGAATTGCACTTTTGTTTTTATCGGAGGAGTAGGCGGCGTAGAGATGGTATAGCATTGTCGAGCCGGCGTTAGAGAAGACATGGAGAAGAAGGCGCGGGTGCAGCTCGGAGTCTCTATGGGAAAGCGCTTGCTGCTCATCCTGCTTCATAATAGCTTGGATGGTAGTAGCTGCAATGCGAGACTCTCGCAAGCCCAACCAAGGAACAGTCATGCCGGCGAAAGTGCAGGTTATAAGAAGAATAGCTGATCCCGGGAAAATAGCCTGGTACTGGCGAATGTACTTGGCTAGTGGTCCATCAGGAGCATTCATCCAGCCAAAGATGACGATTAGCGCGGGGTCGTCGGCTTTAGCTCCGTTTCTTGTGTTATCTAGCGACGGGCGGAAGAGGTAAACGTGGGGGGAGATTTTCTCCATAAAGCTCAACGCGCTGGTGGTGCGCTGTGGAGCCTTTGCGCTCATGATCGATAGATGGATAATCAATAAGGGATGTAAGAAAATTTAACAGGCAAAGGTCCTCTCAGCAAAGGATACAAAGACGCGACTACCAGTCAGAATGGATGTGAGAAATAATGTTAGAGGAGTGATGGCGGGAGTGTCTGGTGATGATCTATAAATGAGTCGACATCTTTATGCCTAGTAATGCTGGGCGACGGCGCAGCTCCCTGGTACTTTTACATACAGAGTCGGATACTAAATTTGCCGATTTTGCTATCCAATCGGGGGCTTGTTACAGGCAGAAAGTCAATCTGACAGGCATCCTGCAGAGTACTTTTATTTGTGTAACCTTGGCGTTTTTTGAGTGGTGTGGTCTTCTGGGAGACTGTGCCTCTTCATCCATTATATTTATTATCCAAACACAGACACACCGTGTACTTGCCTTGCGAACCTTAATGCAGCTTTACCTTCTTGGAGACTATGATCGGCCAACATATTCGCTTAGCCTGCTACTTGATCAGATCACTCTTCTTTCCTACTAACTAGACTTGATCCTTTTATAATCCGATAATTCTTCAAGCTACAATTTACATTTTAAGAGCCGTAATGGCTAGTCCTCCCTATAGCTCTACGAATGAGTTCAAAATGCTCAAGACTAGCGAGCCTGACGCTATCTTCCACCAGCCTGTTGAAAAAGACGACTACGAGCAAGATATGGTTTCCTCTGACTCTGGAAGATACCTCACTGGCATGAGGTTGACACTTGTCTGTATAAGGTCAGTTGTCTCTTGGAATTTTCAATCATCTACCGTCGATCGCAGTACCAAGCTCACATATAACTATATGTCGGTATGAAGTCTATGCATTTGCATTTTCCTTCCGACTGCCGAAATCTCCATCGTCAGCACCTCTTTGGTCACCATATCGGCAGACCTCAGCGGCTTTGACAAGAGCAACTGGATCATCACGGCATATCTTTCTGTCTTCACGGGTGAGTCTATTTTGGCTGCTCAAAACGACGCAAGTCAAACACTAAAAGCTCATAGGGCTGCTCATCATTTGGGCCAAGATTGGACATCATATTGGCCTAAAGCCGGCACTTCTCAGCACACTTGTACTCTTCATAGCCTTCTCAGGCGCCTGTGGAGCGTCAAAGTCTATCAATGAGCTGTAGGTGGACACTGCCCTACTAATGAGAAGATACTGGCTCTTTATAGCATCAATCATTTTAACTAACGTTTATCGAAATCTAGAATTGTTTTCCGTGCCCTCCAGGGCATCGGTGGCTCGGGCGCGATGGTGCTCACGTCCACTGCTTTCTTTCAAATTGTGCCAACCTCGGGCTACAGCAAGATGAATGCTATTCTGTCCAGCACACTAGCCATCGCCTTGGTTACCAGTCCACTCATCGGCGGTGGTCTTAGCAATGGCAATCACTGGCGTTGGATCTTTTACTTCAAGTGAGTGATATGCTATGGCGATGTGACTCATGACAAGTTGCTAACCTTGCATGTTATCTGCTATAGTCTCCCTGTTGCAAGCGTCGCTCTCATTATCCTCGCATTTGCTTTACCAAATCGGTTTCCACATCACGCTGATCCCAAGCCAGAGAAACTAGACAAGCGCAGCATTATGGCCACAGCGATTAGCTTTCTCTGGGACGCCGACATTGTAGGCGCGCTTCTACTCTTGGGCACGGTTGTGTTCCTAGTGACAGCGCTTGAGGAGGGCGGGACTGTGAGCTATGGCTGGGATTCTAGCCTCATCATAGCTTCATTTGTTCTTTCGGGTAGTCTTTTGACCGCCTTCTTCCTTTGGCAATGGTGGGCGGGTAAGAGCACAACAGGCGCCATGCCTTCATTTCCGCGCAGCTTTACACATAACCGTATCTTATCGGCGGGGTTGTTGTAAGTAACCTTCTTTGAATTCCTTGCGGCTGCTGACATATTTGAATAGTGGTGCTTTCCTGGTTGGAGCGCCCATGACCATATCATCCATTCAGCTGCCCCAGCGCTACCAGCTCGTTAATGAAAGCTCTCCACTCGGGGCTGGCGTTAAGTTTCTAGCTTATGGCGTCCCTTTCCCGGTGGGCGTGGTAATAACGTCTATCCTCGCAGGCAGGTTTCGCATCCCTTTTATATACATCATTCTTTTAGGGACTGTCTTACAGATTGTTGGATTTGCTCTCCTCTCGACAACGCCCAGCACTGTACACCCCTGGCCCGGCCAATTTGGGTATAGTGTGATCACTGGCCTGGGCGTTGGAATCACGGGAGGGTTGTATAACTTCCTCAATCCATTGTCGATTGACAAAAAAGAGCAGTGTAGGTTCCATTCCTCTCCGAAAAATTACCTACTGATAGTCTTAAACTTGCTGACACTGACGTGACGAGCAGACCTGGCCATTGGTGCGGGTGTTCAAGCTCGTATGCTCGGCGGCTCGGTTGGCATCGCTGTGGTCAACAGTATATGGGTGAACTACGTACGAGTACACCTGAAGTCGATGCTCACTGAAGCTGAAGTCAACGCTCTGCTCACAGACCTCGGATCACTGAAAGCCTTATCTCCCGCCGTCCAAAAAACATTCCGAACTGTGTGTAGCGACGCTTACAACCTGCAGATGCTTGCCACATTGGGCTTTGCGGCTGCGCATGTCATTGCCATGGCCGCTCTTTGGCGACGGCCAGCATACCGACTAGGTAAGGAAGGGACACTTGTGTAAGAAAGTTATATTTGCGATTCATCAAGGCTCTAGTCGTTGGTAGGCATTGTGGCTGTAAATGACGGGTACCTGTCTCACAATTACCTAACTCGTTATGATTGAGATTCTTAGTCATTTAATCTTAGCTTTGGTTTCCGTATATTTTTGTGGGTTTTATTGGAAACCGCATATAATGCAGTATATAGTTTATTAGCCTCCAAATATGCTTTTTGAGGCATAAATCGGCCTAGGCCTTGGCTTGAAAAGGCCTAGTTGTCACAAAAGCATAATATTAGAGTGTAATTGTTATAGAATTGAAGCTACTGCTACATGGATATGATATCATTATAATGATTGACGTAGTGCGAGAAAGTAAAAGAAACTCAAAACAAGACTAATGAAATGCCTCAGTATATAGTCTCCGTCCTCCATAGGACTTTCTTTCTATTTTGTAGTTCGATTCTATTATTATTCCCATCTCTTTAGTTTTTCACACCCTGACAACTGAAGTAATTTTTAAAACATGTTTAAACATATTATATTAACTAAATTAAATTATATTAATATTATTTGTAATTATTAATAATTATATTTATTTATATTGAAGTATAAATATTATATATATAATATAATCAATAATTTATATTATTTATTTTGTACGAAAAAGGTATTTAAATTATTAAAGCTTTTCATTAGAAGGTGTTACGTGACGGTTGTTACCCACTAGTGGCTCACGTGCACTAGCCCTTTATATAAAGACCTTCTTACTTAGAATCTTCTTAGTTCTTTAGTTTTAGATTCTAAGTGATTGAATTGACTCCGTTTACGACTTTTCCGTCACAGAAGGAATGAGTCCTCTTCTTTATTATCAGATGTAAATTATATTCTACAAGTCAGAGTTACATTGCATTTGCTTCAAGTTCTGCCGAATACATAGTAATCTCTGACTGTAAGATGCACGTAAGAGTCGTATTACATTTGCTTCAAGTTCTGCCGAAGATATAGTATTCTCCAAGCATAAGATGCAAGTCAGAGTCGCATTGCATTGCATTGCATTTAAGTTTGTTTTTATTTTCTTGGTACCCATGTTGTACAAAGCGGCGCAAGTTTTACCAGCGAGTAAAATGTAAATAGAACGTAGCTACTCGGTGAAGTTTCCATGCATATTCTAGGCACTTATCAGTTAAAGACGAGGTTTCAGTGCGGGTGCACAACCAGTAGAAGAACACTTTATCGGACGAGAATCATGAGTTCCCATGGTTTTGGGCATTATTACAGGTCAAAGAATGCTCACTGAGTATCATACATAACTCGGATGTCTAGGGTTGTATGTTTGAGTCGTGATATCACACGAATACTTGCTCTTGTATACCTACCTGATTAGTTCATGAGGCCGGCAAAGCTTATCGTATCGTTGGGCAAGCAATATTACCACATATTACTTGTTTTTGTCATTTGACCCCTGTTGAATCAGGGATTGGAAATGCTAGTCATCATATACGTTTCTTGTATCTCGTATAGAATTTATTATACCGCTTTGACTCTAACCGTACTGGCTAGCATTGGCAGTGACATTGAAAAAGGTTCCTACTTCCATACCAAATCTACTAATCCATCCATCTGACGGACAGATCATGAAAAATGATATGACTTCATCCGACTTGACAAAGCTAAAGCCTCGATGTCAAAATAAATCACATGATGAAAACCCACAATAGAATATTTTGAAGATATATTATTTATTTATTCTAAATATCAATCTCAAATGAATTTTAATAAAAACCTTTTATTATTTATCGTGATCATGATATTATAATTTGATATATTATATAACTTTTAGATAAAATAAATTTTATAATTCAAAATATTCTAAATACAATTAATATAAAATAATATGTATATATATATATTGATATAATGTCTGATAGTCCAACAAGCGGTTGGCCGGCATGATCTAATAGTGCATTTTGAATCTAATTTCCATTTCACAACTCTAGTTCTAACCTTTAGCACTACTAATAAACGCAACCGCTCACCGGCAGCTACCATGCGCCAGAAAGGCGACATTGTATGATTGCACAGCTAATTGTGACAGCAGAAAAGTTCATATAATTGGAACATAAGCTCAAAGCAAATCCATTTTCATGAAAATGACACAGTATGAGTAGGGATGCGTGGGTAATGGTGTTTTACTCGGGTCAATATATTCCCCGGAGGCGGCTTGAATAACCAGCCGCCTATACTGATTCCAATATCCCAAAGAATCGGTCAGCAGTGGATGGCACAAGCGGCAAAGGTCGTATTCCCTCCGAAAAAGGTAGGCAGTTCATAGCCCTTGTAAAATTAGAGACGCTCCGGTGGTGTATCAAGAGCGCCAGGGGGAACAGGGGTGTTTTCCCTCCGAATACTGAGCCGCATCTCAGAGCAAGCTGTTCTGGGTGTGTTTTCTGAATTGGTTGTGTATCTAGAGAACGGGCGCGTCTGGGCTTGTTTTCCATTCTTTAAGTAGAAGCAATTGACTCATGTCCAATGGTCGAGTGTTGCTATATGCATGGCCCCCAACGAGCTAGTACAAGGTAGAATCCAAGGCTGCTTGCGCCGCGTTCATACCTTTACTTGTAGGTGGGGTAAAAGACGTAGTTGATTAACATGTGTCATAATGATCAAGAAGAACAGCAGTGAGCGTAATTAAGATGACTACAAGCCTGGATTCATCGCAGTAGCCTATCTCTGTTGAATATACGCTAATGCAGCGTTCATCCTCCTCATTCTGTATATAGATCATGCTTCCCCCTAAATTTTTAGAATCTAATTCGCTGTCTCTTCTTCTCTGAACCTAAAATCAACAATCTCTTAGTATTCTGTAAGCTTGATCCTTTGTATTGTCACAGAGTAATCTCCATACTTGCTTCCAACTCACCCAGTCCAGAACAAACTTAGCCAATTATGGGATCCACAAGCCTTAAGGATGGTGGGATACTCCGTCCTCTTGCTGTGGTTGGCATGTCTTACCGCTTTCCGGGCGGCTCCACCACTGACCAAAATTTTTGGGATATGCTCATGTCGAAAAGATGTGCATCAACCGACGTGCCCCCTGACCGCTTCAATATCAATGCACACTACAACCCAGACACAAGGCGGCTTGACACTCTGAGTTGCCGTGGCGGTCACTATGTTGACGGCAAAGCTGGTATGATTTGATATTTCGTTGCTCTAATATCCATTCACTGACCTGGTGAGTATCTAGACGTCTTTGATGCCGGCTTTTTCGGTATTGGCACTGTTGAAGCCAACTCTATGGACCCACTCCATCGAATCTCGCTGGAAGAATCATATCGAGCCCTTGAAAACGCCGGCCTGTCTCTGGAGGATGTGGCCGGCACCAAGACGTGCGTCTTCTCAGGATGTCTGTCCCCAGACTATGTCACAATCTGTCATAAGGACACCTACGCACCAAACCAATACCATGCGAGCGGCTCGGCTATCAACATGTTGGCTAATCGTGTGAGCTGGTGGTTTGACTTGCGAGGACCCAGTGTGACAGTAGATACAGCATGCTCAAGCAGCTTGATCGCCCTTGATCTGGCCTGTCAAAGTATTTGGGCTGGAGACGCAACTATGGTGTGTACTCCCCATGACCCCGTCAACCGGTGCACCTTTCACTTGCTAAACAAGTCAACTCGATTATAGGGACTGGTTTGTGGGGCAAACATGATGCTCACGCCTGAGTCACAGTTGTACTTGAACAACCTTGGCATGTTGTCCAAGGATAGCCGGTGCTATTCATTTGACCACCGTGCGAATGGCTACGGGCGCGGAGAAGGCGTTGGCGTTCTTGTTGTACAACCACTCGACGAGGCTATCCGCGCTGGTCGCACCATCCGAGCCGTGATCCGGTCTACATGTTCTAACCAGGATGGCAAGACGCTGGGAATCACCCAGCCGAGTAAGGAAGCACAGTACCGTTTGATCCTCGATACCTACGCCAAGGCGGGGCTAACAATGGAGCATACGCGGTACTTTGAAGCCCACGGAACCGGTAAGACTGAATCACTTTCTTCGAATGTAGAACAGCGAGAAATGTAGAAAGACTAAGTAGAACAAACGCCAGGAACACCACTCGGCGATCCGATCGAAGCCGACGCCATTGGACAGGCTTTCCGAACATATAGAAATCCTCAAGATCCATTATACTTGTATGTCACTTATCTGATATAATCACTTGGTCACTGTTCTAGTTCCCTAACGTAATCAATTTCACAGAGGATCGGTAAAGTCTAACATAGGTCATCTTGAGGGTGGCTCTGGCGTTGCTGGTGTGATCAAGGCAATCCTAGCACTCGAGAATGGTGTCATAGCGCCAAATGCTGATTTTGAGCGGCTGAATCCTCAAATTGATGCCGACTATTTGAATATCAAGGTATGTGCACTGTTATAAAAGATGACAAGAAAGAATGCGGGAGAAAGAAAAATGTTTTACCAACCATAATGTAGATAGCCGCCGACGCAATTTCATGGCCATGCTCCAGCCTACGGCGTGCGTCCGTCCAGTCCTTTGGCTTTGGTGGATCCAACAGCCATGTTGTCCTAGATGACGCTCTCAACTTCATGCGTCTACATGGCCTAGAGGGAAATCACAAGACTAAAGTGGTATCTCAAGTCGATGGCGTACTCAATTCAAGATCCAACGCATCTAACGCCATCGGCGATGGGTTCCAGTCAACGGTACCGCGGCTACTTGTATGGTCAACCGCGGATGAGGGCGGTCTCGCACGCACGAGAGATGCTTGGCGCAACCACCCAGAACTAGTCAGCCTGTCAGCACACTTGTCCAAGGGGCGTGACTACCTTGGCGACGTGGCCTTCACATTAGCAAAGCGGAGCCACTTTCAGTGGCGGGCTATGGCAGTGGTAACCGGCACGGAGAGTCTTGCAGCCGTGGCAGACATTATGAGTGCACCGACACGGGCCGCGATCTCGCCAAAGCTAGCTCTTATCTTCACCGGGGTAAGTCGCTTCACTACAAACTCGGGGATATGAAAACTTACTGTCTTTTGTTCCTGATTAGCAAGGAAGTCAATGGTATGCCATGGGGCGTGAGCTCATCAGCTATTATGCCTTGTACAAGAAAAGTCTGGTTGATGCAGGGCTTTACTTGGCTAGCCTTGGATGCGCATGGCATCCAATAGGTATGTAATCTGCAATCGTGTTGTTGAAATCCAGGTTATACACAGTATTAATATAACCATTGAGCAGAGGAGCTCATGCGCTCGGAAACGGACACCAATGTCAACAAAACACTATATAGTTCCCTCTGCACTATTTTACAAGTTGCATTGATTGAGCTGCTACGTAGCTTTGACGTGGAGCCCGCCGCAGTTGTCGGCCATTCTTCGGGCGAGATTGCCGCAGCGTAAGTTTATCCATACCCATGACGGAGAAAAGTAGGAAGTCTGTTCGCAATTTAGCTAAAGGCAATACACTAGATTCTGTACTGGTGCACTCTCTCGCGAGTCTGCATGGAAGATTGCATACTACCGTGGGCTTATGGGCTCGCGTTTAGCCAGGACCAGCACTATCAAAGGCTCTATGATGGCCGTTGGCATGACCGCAGAAGAAACTAAACACTATATTGATCGAGTAACTAGCGCCCTTGGCGAGTGTCGCCTAACGGTCGCCTGTGTTAACAGTCCCTCCAGCGTCACAGTGTCTGGTGAGGAAGTCCATATAGACTTTCTCAAAGACTTGCTCAATCAAAACCAGGTGTTTTGTCGTAAGCTTCGCGTTGGTGTGGCATACCACTCTGATCAAATGCAAGAAATAGCTGATCAGTATCTTGAGATGATAAGTCCCCTTAACCAGGCAGGTGACGTGATAGCGCCGCTACGTCGCCCAGCTATGGTGTCATCTGTGACTGGGACTTGGATCTCGTCCGAGGTGATTGCTAAGCCCGAGTACTGGGTCCAAAATCTTGTTTCACCGGTCCTGTTCGCCGATGCGCTGGCAATCCTGGTCCGGCCACCGGCGGAAAGCGCCTTAGAAGAACTAGACAGCCTCACCAAACGTAAGCACATGTCTATCAACACCCTCGTCGAGGTGGGCCCACACTCGGCGTTACAGGCTCCCATCCGCGATATCTTACGAGCTATGGACTTGGATAGCATTGTTGCATACATGTCGCTTCTTTCACGTGACGCATCGGCGGTGCAGTCCCTTCTTGGTGCGATGGGCCGTCTGCACTGCTTGGGCCACCAATTGGCACTCAGCCGTGTAAATAAAGACCAGGGCGAGGCTATGGTGGCAGTAACAACATTGCCACCTTACGCCTTCAACCATTCTAAGGGGTACTGGTTTGAGAGCCGGGCTAGCCGGGGTTATCGCCACCGCCAATACCCTGCCCATCCTCACTTAGGCGCACCTGAAGCCGACTTTAATCCCCTCGAAGCTAAATGGCGTAAGATCATCCGTATCGATGATATGCCATGGGTTGAGGACCACAAGATTAACGGCACCATCCTATACCCGGCGGCGGGAATGCTAGTCATGGCTATTGAGGCAGCCCATCAACTTGCCAACCCAGACAAGATTGTCACTGCCTTCGATATCAAAAACGTTACCTTGCATTCTGCTTTGAATCTACCATCCAACGCCGCCCCGTCAGTTGGCGTCGAGGTAAATCTATTTATGCGTCCGCGGCAGGATCAGGATGGGAAGAATGCCGGATGGTTCGACTTCCGTCTGTGCACGTACGACGACGAGACGCGTACCTGGTTCGAAAACTGTAATGGATCCATCCAAGTGCTGTATGAGCTAGATAAAGACGACACCAATAGCACAATGGGCATCAATAGGGGCCGCGAGGATCGCTTATGGCGCGCCAGCATGTGTCGCGAGTACCATAGCATGACGGCATCATGTTCAACTACACTCGAGATAGACAAGTTCTACGCCCAGTTGTCTGAGTGGGGTTTCCACTATGGTCCAGCTTTTCGTGACATGACGACAGTGGCCTCCGATGGCCAGGGCGGGGCGGTCATTGAGGTGAGGACATTCGAGCCGCCAGTGGGAACCGCGTATGCCGAGCACATTATACATCCCGCAAGCCTGGACTGCATCTTCCAATTGATCATCGTTGCCATGACAAATGCGGGCACTGTTAAGTTGGTGACGGGCATTCCCACCCATTTTGACCGCATCTGGATTTCAGCTACCGGGCTCAGCTTTCCTGGTGCTCGGTCCATCAAAGCCTATGGAAGGGCCAAGCGTCTTGGACTTCGGCAGACAAAAACGTCTATTGGGGTTGTTGATGCATCAGGAAACCATGCACTCCTCAAAATTGACGGCTTTGTGGCCACAGATATCTCGCGATCTATAGACGATGACACAACCGAGCAGACAAGACCTTCCACCATTGATCCTTTATGCCACATCATTCAGTGGAAGCCCGATCCCGACATGCTATCCGATGTGCAGATCAAGCAGCTCTGTGTCGATGAAAATACCATTGCCCCTGACTCAGCCGTATTTGAGAGTCAGCTTGACCTCCTAGCAACTGCATACCTCAGACGCGTGTTGAACAGCCTCAACCCCAAGACAGAGGCATTGCTTATGGACAATCCTCGCTCTAAGTTATATCTCGAATGGATGCGACGATGGTTACATTCGAAACAAGCAGATCAAGATTCAGCGAGACATCTAGTCGACAACCCGCTTATTGACCAGTTAGCTGCCAGAGTAGCCGCAACTAACACACTTGGTGCATTATATACAACCATTGGTGGCGATTTGCTACGCCTTCTCCAAGCCACAGAAGAAGACGCGCAGGAATTGGTCCAAACCTATTTTTCAGAACTGGTAAGCACAAGTATCTGTTCTCCTAAGGCTCGCAATGCATGCTTACATCTCGCCTAGTGGTCTTCAATGCCGGGTATAGCGCACTTCGGATCACTTCTCGACGCCATCGTACACAAAAACCCTGATGGGCGTATCCTCGAAGTGGGTGCCGGCACTGGCGCTGCGACGCAAAACTTAATGAGTATACTTGCCCTGGAGGACATGCCAGCTCGCTTCAGTGTTTTCGACTATACCGACGTTGATTCCTCCTTTCTCACCGCAGCGCAGGAGAAGTACCAGCACTTTGGGGCAAAAATGCGATTCAGAAAATTGGACATTGAAGCAGATCCCGAAGTTCAGGGATTCGAAGCAGCCACATATGATATAATTGTAGCGACAGCTGTGAGTTGTTTTTCATGACCCTTTTTTCCTTTGGCGGTTGTTCACATTGGGGAGTGTCTTCCTAACTCCTTTCATTTTAGGTTTTGCGCACTACCGTGGACCCAGCCAAGGCGTTGAAACATTGCCGAGCACTTCTGAAGCCGTAAGTTTTCTGTGAACTACCTCGAAATCCAATTGTTTTCTCGTAAAGGAAACAAATGACGAGCTTGATATCGAGAAGCTAACAATTGCGACGATCCAGGGGGGGTAAGCTGATCATATGGCACCCTACGCGTTCAAATGCAATGACTCGGGCACCCTTTGTCGCGGGCCTATTGAAAGACTGGTGGAGTAATTGGGGAACAGGTCACGAACCTCTAGACGAGGCTGCTTTAAGCCAGCTACTTGCCTCCACTGGCTTTGGTCAAAAACAAACTGTCATACCAGGCTTGAGCAGCGCTATTATGCATGACTTCAGCATCGTTATATCCACGGCTGTTGAATTATCTCAGCCTCCAGCTAAGCTGTTACTGCCTACTGTGGAGGTGAAAATTATACATGACCCAGAGCAACGCCAGGCTGCACTAGAGTTGCAACGGTATCTCATGGCAAACGCGCAATACGCAAGTAAAGTGCTAAACTTGGATGAGGCAGGTGTCAGAGAGATTATGCCGGACAAAAGTATCTTAATCTTCCTCTTAGAGCTTGCCCAGCCGGTGTGGTATGGTATCGCTCGCAAAAAGTTTTTGCATCTCCGAAACCTCCTTTCAACAGCACACAAAGCCATTTGGGTCCAGAAGGGAGCCGAAGTCTTGCCCCATTTCCGTCTCATTGAGGGAGTGTCGCGGGTTCTTAATTCGGAGCTCAACATGGCAGCACTCACCTTGCTTAGACTTGAAGACAAGGGCAGCATGCTGGAGACAATGCAAATGGGCCATATATTGCAGCTATGCCAACAAAAACTGGAGTCAGACGATATTGACACCGAGTATGTTGAGCGAGACGGTATACTGCATATCCCGCGTCTTGTGTCTCGTTTCAAGCTCAATGAGCAGATCGAAATGCGCCTACGTCCCCGTCGACGCGTCACTCGGCCTTGGCATGCCAAAAACCATGTTCCCCTGCGATTAACTATTGGCTCGCCAGGCTTACTAAATACACTGCACTGGGCTGAGGACACAGAGAACACGCCGCATGCTGGACCACTAGGTGACACAGACGTGGAGCTTCGTGTGCACAATGTGGGCCTCAACTTCCGTGATCTACTGATGGTGCTGGGTCGCGTCAACCACTCGGGCATCGGGAGCGATGTAGCTGGCATCGTGACGCGCCTCGGGGCGGGATGTCAAGGACTACAAGTGGGCGATAGAGTGACAGCTTGCCGTATGGACTCATTCCGTTCCTTGGTGCGTTGTCCACGCGCCCATGTTGTCAAGATCCCAGACAGCATGTCCCTGACAGAGGCCGCGTCCCTTCCCACGACCTTTGTCACAGCATGGCAGTGCTTGAATGACAGAGCGCATCTTTGTGCAGGAGAAACAGTGCTGATCCACTCCGCAGCGGGAGGGACAGGGCAGGCTGCCGTACAGGTCGCACAGTGTCTGGGTGCCAACATCATCGCGACAGTTGGCTCTGAGGACAAAAGAGAGCTTCTAGTTGAGCGATATGGTATTGATCCAGACCACATTCTATCAAGCCGCGATACATCATTTTCCCGGGGCGTAATGCGTTTAACTGGCGGTCGCGGCGTCGATGTTGTCCTAAACTCACTTTCTGGAGAAGGCCTCGTCGCATCATGGGAGTGTATTGCCCCATTTGGACGCTTCATTGAGATTGGTAAGAAGGACATCATTGCTAGCAACGAACTACCTATGGCTCAGTTTTTGCACAATGTGTCATTCAGCGCTTATGACTTGTCTGAGATGCTATTGAATCGTGCAGAACATGCCGGCGCAGCCCTCCACCAAGTTATCGAACTGATCGGGCAGAAGAAGATGAGCCCTGCTCACCCATTGCATGTTTTTAGCGCAGGCGAGGTTGAAAAGGCTTTTCGTGCGCTGCAATCTGGAAAGACCATAGGTAAGATTGTAGTCGAGTTTCGATCCGATGAACACATTGAGGTAAGACACGTATGAAGAGCTCCCGATTTTCCAGTGCTAATCAATCCTTGTAACGTAGGCCTTGGTCGAGACGAAGATGAGCCTGTGCTTGGATTCCACTGCAGCCTATGTTATTGCTGGCGGACTCGGAGGTCTTGGCCGTGCAATTTCTCGCTGGTTAGTTAGCCATGGAGCGCGGACTCTAATAATCCTCTCGCGCTCTGCCGGGTCCAAAGAAGCCGAGGCTCAAGAACTTATCAGGGAGTTACGTGGCCGGGGCGTCAGAATTGAGACTCCTCTTTGTGATATTAGTGACCCTAATGCTATCAGTGCTGCTCTCTGCGCATATCCAAGTATGCCAGTCATCAAAGGCTGCATCCAAGCGTCCATGGTTTTGCGCGACGCCGCCTTTGAGTCCATGTCATTCAACGCCTGGCAAGAGTCCATTGCAAGCAAAGTCGCAGGGACGTGGAACCTCCATGAAGCATTGCCGCGAGGAATGGATTTCTTCATCATGCTCTCGTCGGTGGCTTCAACGGGCGGAACTCGCGGTCAAGCCAACTACGCCGCTGGCAATGCATTCCAGAGCGCAGTTGCCCAGTACCGGATCACCTCTGGTGAGCGAGCCACAGCCCTGGCCCTCGGACCCTTCTTTGATGTTGGCGTCATGACCAATAACGAATCCTTGCAAAGCCGTTTCAACGGAGCAAGTGGTGTGACTGAAACAGAACTGCTTGCTCTCTTGGACTACTACTGTGATCCTACCAGACCAGCGGATCATGGTGACTGTGAGCCAACGGTGATGCGTTTTGTGCCGGAGATAGAAAACAGCAGGCTTGCCTATATCATGCACAAACCCATGTTCCGTGGCATCAAGGCGGCGGAGATGACTAGTGACGCATCCGTAGACGTCAATAAAGCAGCAGTTATCAATAGCCGCGTCGATTTTACCCGCTTCTTTGCGACAAAGCCAACAGCAGCCGAAGCTGCCAGCACTGTGAGCGAGGCACTGGCAGCTAAGCTTGCCGATGTTATGGCCTTATCGCGGGATGAAATTGACATAAAAGCGCCAATCCGTAGCTTCGGCGTAGATTCTCTTGTCGCCGTCGAGATCCGCAACTGGCTGAGCAAGGAGGTTCGAGCTGACGTGGCCATATTCGACATTTTGGAGGCGACCTGTACGGAGGCTCTAGGTGCTGCGGCTGTTGGGAAGAGTAGTTATTTTGCATAGACTACGCAGAGCATGATATATAAACAAGGCTAGATAGATAGCTCACCTTTTGCAATGACTTTGCCGGTTTGTTTGAAGTCTTCACTCTTGCTATTCGATTGCTCTATTGTGAGTCGTAACCTCCGCATTGACATTGATCTGGCTATTTTGTATTGAAGGCTCAGATATGTGAGTCTTAAAGATTAGAGACTTGGATATGACGTTATCGGACCGTTTGTGAAACTGAGGTCTTGTTCATGATTGTATTCGGAATTCACATAGATACTAATCCAGATGGCTACCGTGGTGGCTCTTCCGAGTTCGGCTGCTATTGTTGTTTGCCAGGAACACCATCATCGTCTTTAATAAACTTAGAAACGCGTCAAATTTACTGGTATTCATGATCGGGATGCGTGAAAGTGTATACAGAAAAACCAATCTCGCTGGGGTTAGGAGTGGGTTCATTTCCTAACCTTATCTCTTAGAGTCACGTGAAAGGAACACTAGACTCGTGTGAGACTATTCTAGCTCTACTCTAAAAGGCCTCAAGCATGCCTTTGACTCGATGGAGGAGGGAGAAAAAAGCTTTTGCGTGCTGCAAAATTGTCCACGAGTTCCTTAAGTGATATCCAATAACTTTCTGAGCCACACAAACGGTCGGCCATGTAGCCTTTTACTGTAACACCTCACTTTAACATTCAAAGCACTTTAGCATTTAAAACATTTGAATATTTATAGTTTTTGTATTTTAATATTCAATGTATAATATTTTTATCAAGAAAATAAAATCCTTATTTTTAAGATTAAAAATCTAAAAATCAAAAATCAAAAATTTAAAATAAAGAAAAACATGTTACGATGGTAACAACTGACTAATTAGAAGAGCTTGGGCCTTGTGCAAAAGCGATCAGATTTCATCGAATTAATATGTTTGATTGATTGATTGATTGTGTTTATCGTCATAGGCCGTAGGCCCACGCGCCTTGGCGCGTGATAACCTTAGCCATCTATTCCAGTTTTGGACAAATGACGCTCAGAGGAGTATGCCTCTGAGTAGTGTACTAGCTAGCTAGGGAGGGTATTTATATACAATTTAAAGGGGCTAGGGCAGGGTTTACATGATTGCCTTCGCGACAGATTTGGGGCCGGTTGGCTTAGCGGTTAATATTGTGGTCCTCCTCGTCCACTAGATCACTGGCTCTTGATCACTCTCCCTTCCCCTCATACGTTTTTGTTGAATTATCTTGTGTATTTACTGTTTTTTTTTTTTTTTTTCCTTTTTAAAGAAAGGGGAGGAACGAAGAGAAAAAGAGAAGAGAAGAATAAAGATGTAAAGAGAAGGAAGGAGAAGAGGAGGAGAGAGAATAAGCCCTTTGAGTACCTGTTTGAAAAAGGAGATACAGGAAGTAGAGGGAAAACAAAGGAGAGGCTTTGTTTTTTTTTTTTTTTAAGCTGCAGATACAAGCTGTGGGCAGATATCTGTGTAGAATTTGGTGGATTCAAGCTATTTGGCTAGTGCGAGACCATCTGTGGGGATGTCTAGAAGCTAGGGGATGGCTTCAGATGGTGGGCTTTTCGTAAGTGTTTTGTAAGCTTTGCCTTTCTTGCAGAAGAAGAAGTGTAACGGGGTTTTCCTTTTACTGTATGAGCAGAGAGTGTGAGCTGTAGTATAGTTGAAGCGTTTGTGATATACTGCAAAGTCTCTATACTGTGATCTGGCTGCAAGAATATAGTGAAGTGTAGCTCTTTTTAAGGAGAGAGTAATTGTATTGGAAGTATGCTTATATTGCAGATCTTTGTAATATTAAGGGTTGATTGTATTCTATAATTGGTTATTCGCTTTATTGGTCTTTGATCTGATTAGTCTTTTGAAGGAGGTTAATGTGCAGGCCGGGTTGGGGGTAAGAGGGAGTTTTGCCCCTTCCTTGACTGCTTTGTCGGCCATTTCGTTGTCTGGAATGTTGAGATACCCTAAGATCTAGTGTATATATATTTTACCAGAGGGGATATATAGGAGCCTCGGTCTAATGGCCCAGGCCTGTGTAAGCTTCAGGAAATCTTCGAAGACTGCCTGAGACAAGCTATTGAAGTGGGAGTCTAATCTTAGAGCTACTTCGTAGTTATCCAAGAAGATCTATAGGTCTGTAACAAGTTTGATTGATAGAAGTGTTAGGGCCTTTATTGCCCCTATTACTGCAGCTATAGCTTCCGCATCGAATACCTCTGCATTTGTACCAAGTGAGAAGGAGTAATAGGCTACTTGGATATCAAATTGTATGATTACAAAGCCACCTTCAGTGGCGCCGTCCTTGCTTTCGCTTTTTGAACTATCCGAGAAGATCTGTATATCACTCCTTGGGATCTTAGGATGGAAGGCCTTGAAGTCGTCAGCTGCTTGGGCCTTTGTTCTGCCTATCGGGCCAGCTACATATATCTCGGCTTCTGCTCTCGATTCTTTGTATTCCTATGAAGGGAAAGCTAATGGATTTATATATTCGGCTTTTGGTAATACTATGATGAAACTTGAAAGTCTTGTATCTACAGTTCGTTTCTGGTCTTTGGCTTTGATCATGCTTTTCGCTCTAATTCTGAGGGGGTGGTAAAGGTCTAATCTGAAGGTTCGTATAGTATATGTTTGTGAAGCTAAGTTTAGCTCGATTTCGGAAGGCCTGAGTTTGGCTTCCTTGTATAGCATCGCTGTGTTCGTGGTTTTGTATACCGGGAGAATTGCTTTTGTACAAGTGAGGATCACTTTGTTGAGTAGATTTATATAGCTGTCCACTACATTTGAAATTGACTCGTTTGAGGCATTCTTCTTTAATCTGGTTCGGCCTGGTCACTATGTTTCCGAAGCAAAGTAGCATTTCTTTAATATATAGGCTACAGCCACTCTTGGTGGAGTAGGAGGGTATCCCTTAGCATATGTTATTGAAGGATCTTAGTGTATGAGCTCCTTTAAGGGCTTTTACTGTAAGAATCTATATATATATAACTTGAAGTTTAGTCTTCTATCGAAATAGACTCCAAGCTATCTGAGCAGACCAGGTTTCACCTCGATGTTCAGGGAACCAGTGTGTACTGAGGGAGCTTCAATTAGTATGCGATGTCCTTTGTAGAAATGTATTAGCTCAGATTTTTTGGGGTCAAAGGTGATGCCTTCGGTTTTTCCCTATTCGAGAGTTTCTTGTATATTTGCTTGAAGAGTATTATAGTTTTTTTTGGGAGGCTATCAGATATTGCTAGTAGTACAATATCATTAGCCGTACCCGAAATCTTTTTTGTAGATTGCTCATCCAGAAAAGGGGGTGTAATATAGAGTATAAACAGGATCGGGGAGATTGGAGAGCCTTGGGGAAGGCCGCATTCTAGCTTTGTTTTTGGGCCGATCTCGCCGTCCAGTCGGATCTTGATGTAACGATTGGTGGCAAAGGACTGTACCCATTTAACCAATTTGTTTGGCCATCCTTGTTCCCGAAGGCGGTTCACTAGTCGTCCTGGTAATACTGCGTCAAAAGCTCCCTTCACGTCCATTGTGAGAAGTGTAGTTTTTAACCCTTGTTTCAAAGATGCTTCGATATCATGTGTGACACAAGATGTGAGGTCTACTGAGGATCGCAGTGGTAGAGCTCCGAACTGTTGATTTGCTAGGACTTTGTAGTTTAGGGCAAGCCATGATATTTTCTTCGCAATGAGTCTTTCAAGGCCTTTGCCTAGAACTGAAAGTAGAGCAATCGGGCGGTATGATCTTGGGTTGGTATAGTCGGGCTTATTGGGCTTAGGGATGATTGCGATTGTGGCTATCCGGAAACATTCTGGGTGATGTCCTAGGTTTAAACACCCTTTGAAGAGGGAGAGGGTTATATCCCTGATTAGTGGCCATGCGATTTGTAGGATTCTCGTCGGGATTTCATCTGCACCGGGTGCTGTGTTCCCGGCCTTTAGAATAACTAGTTCTATGTCTTGTAAATCGATGTCGGGGAAGATAATAGAACGACTTGGGATCGCTGGGATATCGAAAGGAATATCGTCGATTTCGGCCGAGTTTGTTAGTAGATTGCTGGCGAATGCTTCTCTTTTCTCTTCGATGCTGTTTGCAATGGTCAAATTTGAGGGGTCTGCTAAAGGCGGGATTCGGTATATGCCTATAATCTGATGCCATTTGGCTATTCGAAATATATCGTTTATGTTCTCTATTTTGTCGATTTTCGAGATATAGAAGGCACATTTTGCTTTTCGGACTGTTCTCTGGAGAGAGCGCTTGGATATAGGAGTTTTAGCAGTCCTGTGTTTGTGTACAGCCTTTGTGCAGTCCTCGTTCCACCAGGGTTGTTGAAGGGGATTGTTTTGTAGATCTTTTTGCAGAGCTTGTATAGGTCTTTATGAGAGCTTATGTGAGAGATGATGTGTTGACCTCCTGGGGATCTTGGCAGCATATGCATATATAGTACATATGCATATAAGGAGCAAACAAAACTCAACTTTTAATTCATTCTTTCCTTTTTGGGTATACTGTTTGTTTGCTTTTCATATTTTTGATTTTCAAAGCACTTTAATTCCGAGGGCCGAATACCCCAACCTAATCCTTCCATTTTTTTGGAATATAATGCTCGCAGCTTAACTGCTTAGCTAGAGGATCAATCAAATTCAATCTGATACTCTTTCTAGTCTCAAGAAACCCAACATGATGCTAATCGATCTAGCTCAGTAGTGTAGAGTACTTCGGTGCTGGTATCGATATTGATTAGGTTTATTCCTAGTAGATCTGTAAAGAGTTTTTCGTTCAATATATTCAATCTAAGTTTTTGGATGGCCTTCGAACTTTGGCAGTTCCAGTGAAATAAGGTTTTTAACGTGTTATAATCTGAAATGCAATCTAGGTGTTCAGCTAAAGAGGTGTATACTATATAAGGTCCTGATAGAAAAGTAAGGTCTAAGGTGTTTCCTTTTGTATGAGTAGGAATTCCGATTGAAGAGATGAGGTGTAGATTTCGAGAATTGGATTATTCTATGAAGGGCTCAGCTAGCGTTGAGGGGATGAGATGTAGAAGATTCTAGTTAGGGTAATGGAGATTGAAATCGTCTAATAGGATAACGTTTGATGGGAAGTTCTGCAATTCAAAGAGAGAAGTGATAGCTTGGTTATTGTCTGAACATTGGGGCGGAGTATTGTATGTTTATGATTGTAAATGCCGAGTTGTTTGTGGAGAGTAATTGTATGAAAATTAGGTCTTATGAGATTGTGGGTCTGATTTGGTTGATTTGTATTCCGATTCCTTTTCTGATATAGGTTAGAATACGAGGAGTGATTTTCCAATCGTTTAATGGGGTAAAGATTTTATATAAGGGATGTGTTTTGGTAATTTTCCTTGATATATCCTTATAGATATATAGTTCTTGGATTAGGATGATATCGATCTGGTCTGAGTTTGCTAGATTGAGAGCGAGATCGTATGAGATCCTTTCTTTACCAATATTTGTTTGTGTAATGGATAAAGGTTTAGTTCGATTTATCAAAGAAATTTCGGAAGTGGTTAGTAGGGCGAGTATTAAAGGGGGTGGTAGAGTGAATGGATCCGAAAATATGGGTTGGGGTTTTGGGGCGGGGTTGGCTTGTAAGGGGGGTTGGGGGGGTAGTATCATTCTCCATTTGGGAGTCAGGTGCCTAGGCTTTCGTGCAACCAGCTTTCAAGCAGATTAGGGCTCTGCCTTCATTGTATATTTTGCGTATAGTTTGACGTTCTGATTTAGACTTTATTTTACTGGTGATAAAGCGCAGAGGACAATTGGGGTCATCTGCTGGATGTGATCCGTAGTAATAAAGGCATTTTAGAGGGTATATATATGTTGTATTGCATTTGATTGTATAGTCGTTTTCAGAATGCTTGTTTGAGCTATATAGTCTGCAAGTTTAAGGTTTGGAGTATGATCTGCTGTTATACTATTGATAGCAGCGAGTGTATTGGATGGTTTTTGGCTTATAGATTAAGAGAGTAGCGGTGATATTGGCTCCAAGGATTTTGAGGGTTCTCTTTAGAGCTTCAATGCCTGATTTCAAGCCTATTATTTAGGTGGAGTGGTATTGATCGGTTGTGTTGTTCATCTAAGTTTGAATAATGTATAATAGTTCCTGCCCAGAGTATTCTTTGATAGTATTGCGAATTATATTCTTTATAATTGTGATAGTATCAATTTCGAAGGAGTTGTTTAGCATTGTAACTTTCCGAGGTATATAGCTCAGGCGGTATGTATCCCATTTTTCTTGTGTTTCAATCTTACAATTCCCGATGGCATTGGCAATGATGCTTTTCTCCTTCTCGAGAACTGTTAGGTTGCTAAACGAGCTTGTACAGAGTGCAAAGTCTGTTTTAATCTCTTGGACTTCTTTTAAGAGAGAGACTATTGGGCCAAGTACTTTCTTTAGTGTAGTGAGGATTGTAAAGGATCTTGTTTTGTATGCAGAGTGGGATTGTTCGATATATGTAAACAGACGGTTATCAATGTAGATGATTGGTTTCGTCTTTTTGATCGATAGTGTAAGATCAATAAGGCTAATGGCTTTTTGGGTGTATATTGCCTTAGGGCCTGGCTTTGTGATCGGGGGGCTAGTACAGATACTTATAGAGGGTATTATAAGGGGTAGCGGAGAGTTGGTGGCAGGGTTCGTAGTGACTCGGAGGAGGGTGATGCCCTGTGATCAGGGCATCAAAGTGTCGCTCGGTAGTTGCCTTAAATTCAAGGCAAAGAGCAGTGAGAAGTTTTCGTGATCTCGTTGGGAGAGCAAGGACTTCCTCTGAGCTCAGGTAGGTGTCTAGGAGCTGGGTAACTGGGTTGTAGATGGCTTGAGCATCGTTAACCTTGTAGAGAAGGTTGCTAGCCTTATCGGAGAGGGTTTTAGCAGTGATAATATTATATTTGCAAATCTATGAGTCTTTTATAATATATCCAGTGAGACTACAAATATAAGTAAGAGTAACCAATTCTTACTATGCTTTCCCAGATACAAGATGTCAGTCTCAATATCCTTTGAAAAGGTTGCCCCTAGACAAAAACAACCTTTCTACACCCATTATCCTGTTTGCTCCCTAAGCCTACTCAATATCTCCATTGCCAGCTGCCTTGTACCCTATTGTAGACTGATACATGCATCCATCCTCTCGAACCATATAGATAATGTCACTATCGCTGCCATTATACGTTACGCCTCGCGGCTTGTACACCGTTTCGCATTACCTTGCCGGATCTCTCTTACACAATAAGGCCGATTGTATCTTGTAAGCTTTACTGTATCTTAATCCTTAATCAGATAACTAAAAATATAATGTTTTCAGCTTACTAACCAAAATACAATCTACAAAGTCCATTCCCCTAATGTATAATTTGTAATCGATAATACAGAGGGTTGAGAATATATCGAATATATATCTTATAAGGTGGCTTCTGCCAAAGCTCATCCGCTGTCGTGATGTCTGCCGAATGCTTCGCAGAAGAATGAAACTTGCTAAAAGCATCCCTCTTGTTCGAGAGTTCCTCTACCGCCATAATACCACTCTTGTACATTCATAGAGCAAAGTGCCAAAAGCATCCCTTCATCCCTAATCCACCCATACCTCCGTTGGCCTCAATAAGACTCTATCACAACCTTTATACATTCTCGATTACTCCCCTTAACCACCTGTAAACTTCCAATCCGGTATACCCGCAGATTTTACGCATTGTTGGGTCGTGAAAATTCTGCACGCTAGCGCCCCAGAGGTGCCCTGTCAATCACCGGGCACGACGCTTTCCTTCTCAGGCTCTGCTCCCACACAGGATTATTCAGGCAGTCCGCTTTGAAATGCTCCTTAAAGCAATTCTCAGACTCTGCATCCCACTGCAGATTCGTAAAGGTAGTTCCGCTTCGAAATCCGTTGTTGTTTCGTTGATTGTTAGATAGTTTTCATCTCCGTTCGACTAATAGTCCTCTGTTCCGGGCCAAATTCACGATACCTTCACTCCTAGTACCGCTCCTTTTTAAAGCACGACCTTTGCCTAGCTTCAGCCTGATTCAATCTTGGCTCTGTAAGAAAAATTACAGGTTCGTAGGATGCACCACGTACAGGTGTTGAATCATCGCATCCCATCGAATTAATATGTGATCTGGGTCACTTTAGGATCGTATGCGCACGCACCGTCAGAAAACACGTGACTTGGAGCTTTTGGAGCTTAGGATCCAAAAGGATCCAAGGGAGCATGAAGATCTATATATTCAGTATGAATTTCTTTATTGTAGAGCTTCGTGCTCAAGATCAATCATACTCTACTATTAGTTACGAATTGCATATCATCATTGTCATTACTTAAGTCCCTGCTTGACGCCTAGTTATAAACTACCTCGAGAGCCTAGAGCACTTCCACGTGATCTAGACGGCAAACCTCGTAACATAATGATCGATAAAGGGAGCCCCCAGGAGCTTTGAGGGCTCCTAGGGCTCCTTATCACGTGATCCCTTTTCATCCCAAGACACTAATCCTAATGGTGAATCGTGACATTTTCCAATTATAAATTTTGATTTACAATTTTATTTAATAAACAAAAATATAAATTATTCGTATTCTAGTATATATGTCACGATTCATTAATTCACGTGACCTCGAGGACCTTTTGGACCTTAGGGTCCCAGAGGTCCTCAAAAAATGATATAGGGTATATAAACATTCATTTAGTCTCGTAGTTAAGGAGCTTCGTGCTCAACTTAGTCATCAATTAGTTTACCTACATTCTACTTGATCTAGTAACGACTTCACTTCCAAGTGAAGACCAGTGATAAAGCCTTAACCCACAACTACCAACCAGACGAAACCTTAGGCAGCCGCTGCCTCCAGTACAGTATCGTTACAATATAATTGATATATATTTAAGTTTTTGATTGATTATAATAATATTATAAAAAGTAATTTTTAAATAAAAATATAGTAAAATAACTATTTTTGATGTGATTTTGATAACCGACGAACAGCTGTGAACGGTTACTGTAAGTCTAGTTTAGTCTGGTTGGTGATCAAGTAGTAACATAAAACACACTCCAAGGAAGAATACTGGAGGAAGAATTCCGGAACTTGCCAGCACGATTGTGTCGTGAGTATTGATACTGGTGGTGGCGCGAGGCTGATGAATGGATGTACCGTGTACGGAAACTTACTAAGTTCTATCAAGAATAGATGGCTTATGGACGGAGTATAAGTGGAAAATTATGTGTAAATCCGAGGTAGAGGAGTGTATCCATTTATTGGGGGCACTTGCTAGTTCTTTGGGATAGAGTGTTCCTTGATTAAAATGCATCGAAGATCTTCACTTTACATTACGATTGGCCGTAAACTATTTACTATTATACCGTGAGTGAAAAATTTGCATCTCAAAGATTCTCGCTAGGCATTGGGATTGCTACCAAAGTGTTACATAATGATAGTTTCACCACCCTGCTCATTGTCCGCCGACTACATAAATTCAAGCTGTGTCAGATATAAGGCCCTGGTATATCATGCAGCCCAGCACGGAAGGAAACAATCGAACTCTGGAGCACGCTCGACGAATGATGAAGTGACGAACCTGAAAAGCGTTAGCTGCAATCACTCCTCAAATTCTCGACTCAGCATTGGCCCCAAAAACCTTTTAATTTCCCAGACAGGTCAAATCTACCCGAGCTAACAATCACTGGAAAAATCTGTTATTATTCCATTGTTAGTGCATATGTTGTCTCGAGGCTCGCTGTCACACCATACCTAGGTACCATGAGTCACCGACGACGACTCGCAATCTTGCCCCCAACATCGACTCCTCTGAACCCGTTCTTCATCGTCGATGTAAAATTGCCAAGTTGAAATGAGCAAAATTCATTCGCAAATACTTGCTATATGTGACATCTGACCGGAAATTTCGTAGGTAAGTTCTGAAAGGTTATGCGAACTCCCGACCGGATATGCGAGAGTGCAGTTGCACCGCATATCAAAGGATATATGTTGAGGCTCATAAAGAATGGTGTGAGCTATATTCCCATTTTCTGCTACATTAAAGTTTTGCTTTCTTAAAAGTATGGCGGATATCGAATTGGAAGTTATCAAGTCGTCCGACAAGGTGGAAAATGGCAACGACTCGGGTGAGGGAGGGAGCGATATGGTGGAAGCGAAAGAGGAGCCTTCCACAAAGACAAAAGGCATAATCACTGGAAGCATGGGGTCTTCATCACTTCAATACTCGAATCAAAGCTCTCCTCAATCTGATGCCCCGAAAATCCGATCTCAGGACAAGGGGAAGCAACCAGCGGCACGAGAGACGCAATCAAGTGCAGATGAGCGAAATACCTCAACAATTGATCTAACGAAACACAAAGGGAAAGAATTGCAAGTGGATCGTGAGGCATCAGGGCTATCCGAATCACTTCTCAAACCAGGAAAGTTTTCAAGGTATCTTGGAAAGTATTAACTAAACAATGTGCTAATTTTTTTTTACAGACGAAGCTGCCGAATCCCAATTGCAGATTAATGACTGGGTTGCAACGCGATCTAGCTCTCTAAACACATTTGAGTCCAAAAAGCAACATCAGATTCAGGATGAAGCTCTCGTTACATTACCTATTCCCACTGTAGAGCTGCAACGGCTGGTCAAATACAGCATAAGGATTTTAGAGGAAGGGAGATACAGGGCAGAGCAGAATGAACAGAAGTTCCAGCACGATTCTGTACATTTTATGCAGCAAAACTCTGTTGCTGAAACATCCGATGTCACTGGTGGGAGAAAGGACAAGTCTGTCTCAGACACTCACGACGTTCGTCAAAGACAGGAGGAAACTGAACACATATCTAGGAGCGAGAGTCACATGGATCTGGAACTCCAAAAGATAAAGCTTAGAATTCAGAACAACCCTTGGACAATCAAAACTCTTGAAAGAGGCTTCGGAAAATGATATCAATATGGAGATCTTGGATGGTTTAACTAAAGCAGAAACCTTCAAGCAGAACTTTGAAAAAGCTTGGTCGGAATATTTCGAAGATTTTTTTATCGAATTTCACGGAAGTGCTAGTAAAGTTTGTCTAGAGATGCGTAAATCGTGGTTGGAAAGACGTTTACGGCGTTTTATCTTCTTCAGAGAATTGCAGAATAGGGATTCCCAGACGCGAGGTGCTGTTGGAATTTTATTTTTTTATATGAAGGATGCAATGTCTTAGCGTGATTTTTCGATCATAGATTACATGGTAGAGTCTATACTTGAGCTTTGCTATAGTAACAAAGTATTGGAGCAGCCTTAGCCTGCAAATTAGTATACTTCGCTGTCTGATCAATATACTCTTAATCACGAGGATCTGACTTAAATACTCCAAGTAAGAGCAGTTTTATTCGCCATCTTAATCCTGAATGATTGCTTAGAGCCCGAGGTTTCTTGGGTATCTTACTCTTTTAGCACCGAATGGCACTTTTTCAATCGCCCTGCCAGCGAGTTTCTCGCTCTTCGCCTTCCAGAAGTTGCTTTTTTCTTCCATTCATCCGAAATAACTTTAGCCGAGACTGATATGACTCTGGGAGATTCACTTCAGATCGATGACCTGAATATTGTATCGCTGAAGGCAATTGGAAATCTCGAGATTTGCTGGACAGATCTCATAGAGGAACATCTTTTCTTAGACCCAGCTGCCAGAAAATTATATCTTGCGTGGACAAGGATGGAAGAAGGGGAAGGATTTGGAAAATTGCAGGAAGCGTGGTAAGAAATTCTTGTACGCTATGTTGTGTCCGAGACTAAAAGATTCAAGGCTCGGCATAAGTGACATTTTTCCATTCCGATATTATCGTCAATTTGCGCTATTGGGTTCCCACTTGAATGCAAGTGTTTCCACTTCTTGGGGAATGTTTTTCTCTCATAAACTTGGGATACCAAGACAGCAGGAAGGGTATTTACAAAGAGCATTAAAATTTCTCCATCCTAATCATGATCACATCTTGGAACTCAAACGGGCGTATGAAAGCATTACTTTCCACAACTCTGAAAATGCCTATATTATTGAAACTAGCCAGAAATATCCATGGCAACGATTTTTTCGCGACTCCGCGCACATAAATACTGCTGGGTTCGAAGTTATGCGCGAATATCATCTACAATTCGCCGGGGGACTCACCGAGGCACACAGCACGGCTCGCAAAGCCCACCAGAAATTTGCCTTGCAATTCTCAGAATTTGACCTCTTGGAAGATCGAGTTCGTCGACTAAGACATTACATGGACAGCCAGAAGCCTCGAGGATTTCGACAACTTTGGAGAGACAAGAGAGATGTGTTGAATTATTGTACATTTTGGGGGGTAATAATATTCGGAGCGTTAAGCGTGTTTCTAGCCTTTGCATCTCTTGCTGTCGGCATTGCTCAAGCTGTTGCTTCTTTCGAGGCTCTAAATCTGCGCCCTCTCTCTAGTCAAGCATAGGATTGTCTATTGGTAGCCATCATGGGTAGATCGGAAAAAGTGACTAACATATTTGCAAAACACCCAAAGTTTCTGGAACTGAAAGGATTTTACATTGTAAGGACCCATGTGCTACTTTGAGGAGAATTGAAGAAGATCTACATTCTAGAAAAGTAGAGTACTCAACATAGTCAAGGCTTCGAAGGTTTTACTTAGGCCCGGATTTTCTTTCACCCACCATGCGCAGCGTTTGATGGCACAACCAAAATCTTTGTAAGTGATATCACAAAATCTATCTTTTAGGTTGTCTGATAACAGAATGAATGCAGAGAGTAGAATCACTTGAGGCCAGCTGGTCAATGATAGTAGGAATAAATGTTCTTCCCCGTTCTTTGGCGACACAGTTTCTTGATCCATACTGAGATTTGGATATCTTATGAATGTGTGTAATAATGATACTTGTGTTGGAACTAGCTGATATACACACAACACAAGCAGCGTAATGGTAGCACGTGAATCCAACTATTTATATGATAACGAAAGTCTTTCTTAGCCAATCGACCGATGATGTATCCAATCGAGCAAGCTCTATTCATTGCGGTTCGCTGTGTTGAGGGTGACACTGCACAAATGCAGCTTGGCGGCAGTAATTATCCGTCATGCACTAGCACTTGATCATTGACTGCTCAATTCAGGTTGTCGAAGCAGTTCGTTGCTTGATAGTCGTCATATTGTAGCTATTATATAACCAACTAATTATCCGGATGTGGATCAATTTGAGTCCAGGTCAAGGAGAAAAGATGGCTGTGAGAACAACTTCATCTGAGTTCTAGATTCCAAGCGGATGAGAACAAGTTGAGACTAGCTCGAGAAACCAAAAAAAGACACTGAACTGCTTTGGAAGAGTAGTCTCTTCTCCCCCGATGGGAGTAAACAGTCTAGGTATGTCTATTCAATCAGACACGGCAAAAAGATGCTTCCAGCGGTAATGCCACTATTCCTCCTTGTGAAGCTGGTCGGTGGTTAGCGAGACGATGTGTAATGATATTCAACGTTATTTAATATTCTTCCCGTGCTATGCGGAGTTAAATGGCTTAAACTCTCCTAGCATTGAATATGTGAATACAATTAAATGATGCTGAAAAGTCTTCACTTCATTTCATAACACTATTGATCGACAATTTTATATCTCATTTTCTTTTTAATGCGGGTGGGTCAAATGGTTGTTGTAGCCTGAGGCCACAATAAAAGACCCTGCACTTCCATCACTCCCCACATCGAACCCTTGTCCAAGAAAATTATTATTCCCCTCCAAGATTTTTTTTGTTTATCTACAACAATTTTTTGATTACTCCGTCTCTACAAAGTCAAGGTCGAAAACAATATTTTCAACCGACTTTAAATCCAGTTTTCTTGTCATTCCTTTACTAATTTTCATTTTCGATATTTGCATGCAATACATGTAAAAGCCTTTTGAAAATGGATCAACAAAAATTCTTAGAGCTCTTGCAGGGCGTCCAAATTCGTAGGTTGCTATCGAGTCGCAATACCCCTCCATTTTTGCTAACCTTCATCTTCTACAGCTGATACCGAACGTGTCAAGGCCGCAACCACAGAACTTAGAAAAAACTATTATCCAAATCCAGAATCACTTCTCTGGCTTATCGAGATCTTCATTTCCCATGGAGATCAAGCGATCAGACAACAAGCCGCTGTCGAGGCCCAACGCTTGGTCAAGAAGCACTGGAAGAACATTTCAGATGCCCAAAAGCAACAAATCAGAGAACAACTTCTACAAAAGACGTTAAATGAAGAGGTTAAATTGGTTAGACACTCTGGCGCTCGTGTCATCGCTGCTATCGCCGGTGAAGACATCGAGAATGGGCAATGGGCCAACCTTCCTGATACCCTCGCACAAGCCGCAGGCTCTCGTCAAGTCTCACATCGTGAGGTCGGAGTCTTCATTCTCTTTACTTTACTGGAGACTGCTTCGCCATACTTTGCTGAGCAAACTGCTGTACTCTTCTCCATCCTCAGCAAGACCATCCACGACCAAGAGAGCACTGATGTCAGGATCAACACTTTGATCTGTCTTGGTGCCGTTGCCACAATGATCGAGCCAGATGAGGATCCAGAGAGTTTGAAGTTATTCCTCGAGATTTTCCCACAAATGGTCAGTGTATTGAAGAATTTCATTGATGCCAAGGAGGAGGACCGCACTGTTCAAGCTTTCGAGGTTTTCCAAACTTTGTTGGGCTGTGAATCAGCCTTGATCGCACCCCACTTCAAAGACCTTTGCAATTTCATGCTTGAGATTGCTGCAGATACCAACAACGAAAACGACGCAAGAACACAAGCTTTGTCCTTCCTTATGCAATGCACCAGATACAGAAAGATGAAGATTCAAGGTACCAAGGATTTGGGTGAGAAGATCACCATGACCAGCATGCAAATCGCGACAGAACTCGAAGATGATGACGACGAAGATGATGAGACCTCACCAGCTCGCTCTGCATTGGGTCTTCTCGGTTTACTCGCAGAAAGCTTGCCACCTCGCCAAGTTATCGTTCCCCTCCTCAACGCCCTTCCACAATTCTCGAGCCATCAAGATCCAAGATACCGCCAAGCCGGTATTCTGGCACTCGGCATGTGTGTCGAAGGTGCACCAGATTTTGTTGGTACTCAAATGGATAGTTTCTTGCCTGTTGTCTTCAAGCTCCTTGAGGACCCAGAAAGTGGTGTTAGACATGCAGCTCTTAACGGTGTTGCAAGATTGGCAGATGATCTTGCCGAAGATCTTCAAAACACTCACGAGCACCTCATTCCCGCTCTTCTCAAGAATCTTGATGCTGCTATGCAATACGCAGCTAGCGGAAACAATGATAAACAAACTCTTGACACCATGAAAGCATCATGCGGTGCTTTGGACTCCTTGACCGAAGGTATGGACCAAGAAATTGTTAAGAACTATCTCCCAACCCTTGTCCCACGCCTCGCTCAATTGTTGGACCACCCCGATGTCGGTGTCAAATCTGCTGCCGCTAGTGCGATTGGTTCTCTCGCAAGTTCCTCCGAAAAGGAGTTCCTTCCGTTCTTCAAGGACACCATCGAGAAGTTGGCACAATTTGTCGAGTTGAAGTCAAGCAATGATGAGCTCGATCTCCGTGCTACTGTCTGTGATTCCATTGGAAGCATGGCAGCAGCTGTGGGCGCTGAGGTCTTCCAACCCTACGTCAAGCCATTGATGCAAGCAAGTGAAGAAGCTTTGCATCTTGACCACCCCCGCTTGAAGGAAACCAGCTACATTCTCTGGAGTACCTTGGCCAAGGTTTATGAGGAGGATTTCACGCCTTTCCTTGAAGGAGTTGTTACCGCTTTGGCTGCCTGTTTAGATCAAGAAGAAGACAACCTCGAAGTTGAGCTCGGTGAGCATGCCCAAGACTTACTTGGCCAAGAAGTCATTGTTGCTGGAAAGAAGGTCAAGGTTGCTGGCGCCACCGATGTCGAGGATGTTGATGATATGGATGATGATGATGACGACGAAGACTGGGATGATCTTACAGCCGTCACTGCTGTTGCCATGGAGAAGGAGGTTGCAGTTGAAGTTATCGGTGATATCTTGACGCACACTCGTCAACACTACATGCCTTACTTCGAGAGAACCATCGAGGCTATCTCTCCATTGGTAGAGCACTCTTACGAAGGTGTAAGAAAGACCGCAATCAGTACAATGTGGAGAGCATACGCTTGCCTTTACAGTATGATGGAGGATAAGACGGGAACAAAGTGGACCCCTGGTCTACCCATGGCAACTCAACCTACTCCTGAGTTGGTCAAGATGGGAGAAATTGTTACAACTGCAACAATGTCTCTCTGGGAGGATGAATATGACCGGTACGTTGATTTCCATTCCTATTTTGCCTGTATTGCCTGAAATGATGAACAACATGACGTTATACCCAGCTCACTCAGATGCACAAGTTGCACATGCTGCGAACGCGTATCTACTCCTGATCATTCTTCTTTTCATTGATCTATTTGAAAGTATTTGGTGGATTTTTCTAATATTGTGAATAGTGGTGTCGTTACCGATATCAACCGCAACGTCGCTTCTACATTGAAACTTTGCGGACCAGCTATTTTGGCCCAGCCAAACTTTGCTGAGGCCATCAAGAACGTCATCTTCGCTGTTATTAACCGTGTCCACCCTTGTCAGCAGGACCTCGGTGATGAGCTTGAATCACCTGATGAGGATGATGCCGAGTCGTCCGAATATGACTGGCTCGTCATTGACACCGCTCTTGACCTCACCTCAAACCTTGCTCTTGCCCTTGGTGCTCAGTTCGCTGAAATCTTCAAGGAGTTTGAGAAGCCTCTGAAGAAGTTCGCCTCCTCCAACACTCCATTTGAGCGATCGACCGCAATCGGTGTCATTGCCGAGCTTACCGGGCACATGGGTTCAGCCGTCACTCCATTCACTGCATCCCTCTTGCCAGTCCTTCTTAAACGCCTTTCTGATACCGACCCTGAAGCCAAGTCCAACGCTGCATATGGTGTAGGTCTCTTGATCTTCCACTCTCAAGACAGCGCTACCTACCTCCCATCATATAACAACATTCTGAGTAAACTTGAGCCACTCCTCCAAACCAACCATGCCCGCTCCATCGACAATGCTTGCGGATGTGTTTCTCGTATGATCATGGCTCACCAGGATGCTGTCCCTCTTGACGATATCCTCCCAGTCATGGCTGGACTGTTACCACTCAAGGAAGACTATGAGGAGAACGAGCCTATCTTTGAAATGATTACTGGACTTTACAGTCAGAGCAATCAAACAATCTTGCAGCTTACTCCAAAATTGATTCCTGTGTTTGCAGCGGTTCTTGGCGAGCCAGTTGATCAATTGGAAGTCGAGACTAGAGAAAAGGTCAAGGGCGTTGTTAAGTTCATTGGCGGAAGCCACCCAGAGTTGCTGAACGGTCACCCATCATTACAAAACTTGTAATCGGCTATTTAGGGAGTTTCTTTAGTAATGGTTTGGGTGGGCTGGATTTCTGGTTGACGGATGCGTTTGTATCGATATGCATCCGATACTATATAGTTGATCCGAATGAATTTCTGGATGGATAGAGCGATGATTGTGAAGAGATATTAAGGGAAGGAGATAAATGGTTTTTATAAGTTATGATATGATGAACATACCCCAAATGCACGAATTGAAGAATGAACGATGGATAGATAGATATATTAGTGTAAACAGAAATGATAATTTTTGTTTTTTTTTTTTCAATTTTTGCGCGAATAGCATTTTTTGTGGGGCCTCATGTTCGCCAACCCCTACTAGGGTTGAAATGATTAAGATGTTCAATTGACAAGATTTTCATTAATATCTACATGTCACGATTCACCATTAGGATTAGTGTCTTGGGATGAAAAGGAATCACGTGATAAGGAGCCCTAGGAGCCCTCAAAGCTCCTGGGGGCTCCCTTTATCGATCATTATATAGTCAGAGTAGTTTCATAGTTTAGGAGCTTTGTGCTCAACTTAGTTATCAATTAGTTTACCTACATACTATTTGATCTAGTAATGAATTCACTTCCAAGTGAATACCAGTGATAAAGCCTTATGTTACGAGGTTTGCCGTCTAGATCACGTGGAAGTGCTCTAGGCTCTCGAGGTAGTTTATAACTAGGCGTCAAGCAGGGACTTAAAGTAATGACAATAATGATATACAACTCGTAACTAATAGTAGAGTATACTAAATGATTGGTCTTGAGCACGAAGCTCTATACAAAGGAAATCCATCTTGATTATATAGACCTTCATGCCTATAGCTAGTCAGGACCGCGCAGCGGTCCATAACGTGACTTAATCACGTTACCTTGGTTTAGTCATGTGACGCGGCGTAGAAGATAGCCGTCGTAACACTATATTGGCCTTTTATATGAATCACCCATTTTCTTAGTTCTACGGAAGTGCGAAGCTCCCCTACAGAGAGCTTCTCAATCTAGTCCTAATAGGACTAGTGACCTGTGCACGTGCTACGCAGGAACCATTCACTTTAACATTTACTTTCGTTTCTAGCTTGTGTTGGAGCCGTCGCAGCCTCCTATAGCAGTGATGCCAGTGTTTCTCAGCGAGATTTTTCTTCCAGGCAAACAACGAGCTTGGGAGCTATTACTGTCCGTTCTGAGGAGCAGAAACGGGGGTTACCTAATTTTAAACCAAATTTTGAATGTTCTCACCACTACGCTGATCGTGAGTTCTATCCTTCCAATCTTGCTTCCTTGTTCAGTCAAAGGGGTTCTCCATTACTTATCGGATTAACGAACGCCAAAGCGATACTTATCACTTTTTTACCATGAAACAAGTTACTAACGAAGCATAGATGATTCCATAATTCGAGGGGCACATTCGACATTTGCAACTACGTCAATGAAATATAGGTTACCTGCAGTTATTTTAGAAGATATTGAGCTCCATGTTAGAAATATCATGTGTTCAGAGTTCACCATTTTCATCGACTTTCCTTCCTCAAATTTATTAACCGAGGCAGAGATGGCATGGAAAGACCTATCACAGTTCTTGGTTATCTCTTCACATGCTGGATGTAACAAAGAGGGTGCTCGAGCTCCATATCTGTAAGGAATCACCATCATGCAGATGCTTTTGCTATTACTAATAAGTGCAACAGAGTTTCGAATGTTGATTATGTTTCCGAGTCCAATTTTGCCGTCTTATCTGTTAAACGCCTTGAATGGAGCGATACATATGATACGATGGAAGTCAGATTCGGCATGGGTCTATATGAAAGTATTTCGCTCCGCGTACACGGTGATTTGCGCAAACTGACAACCACAGCAGTCTCAGTGACATCTTCTGAAACTGTCTCTTTTTCACCAACTTCGTTCGCAACACCAACCGCAAGTACATCAGTCCATGATATTGGCTATTCGGTACCCGCGGACTTTAATCTTGGGAATTTCTCTCTTGCGTATGTACCAACTTCATTTCCAAATGGCAAATCCGCCGTGGCTAATGTCTATCAACAGAACTGCCAGAGCAAATGAAACTTTATCAATCAAATGTGTCAAATGTTCCATCAAAGGCTCGATTGAATTGACGCAAGGCGTTTTCACCATTAATGACTCGTCACTTGAAATTCAGGAAGCAATTAACTTCCTTGAAAATGGTTACTTTGAAACGGTAGTCAATGGGCTAGGCGCTCATATCGAGATCGATGCTGCCATTGCTGGAACTTTTGACGAATCTTTCAGTATGAGTCTTGTTACTTTGACGCTACCTGGCTTTCAGGTATGTAATAAACTTACCTGAAATTTCCTTAATGTGTTTCTTAATGAGAAAAATGCGGAACTAACATTCTGACGTAATCCTAGATTCCTGAAATTGCCGCCATAGGTCCAATGTGGACTCCTACCATCCGCGGCGCCATCAATATCTCCACAAACTTAGACTTCACCTACGGTTTTGAAGTCGCCATCCCAGACAATTCCTCTATACTACTCAACATTGGAAACCTTAGCGAGTCCACCTCCCACGGTTTCCGCAACACAACCGTCACAGCACTCCCCCTAACCGCCACCGATTCCTCCATAGCCCTAACTCTCTCCCTCGCCCTCCACTCCGAAATTTTCCTCGGCGTAGATATCCTATCAGAAAGGGGCAGTCTAGCCGCAGGAGCCTTCCTCGATCTCCCCGCCCTCTCAGTATCCATCACTAAACTCTCATCCGTAGACAAAAACTGCAATCCCGCACAAAGCGCCTCTGTAACCCCATCTCAGAACCCTGAATCCAAAGATATTTTCCCCTCTCTCATAAATATCGTCACCAAAGCCGAAATAGCACTCGGTCTCGAAACCAGGGCTGAAGTAGTAGTCCCCGAAATTAATTTCGTAGAAAATGTAGGAATGACGGCTACGCTTGCTGGAACGGAATGGCTGCTTCCGACTGCGTGTTTGAGTTTTGATAGTAAGATGAAGGCGTTTGTTAGTCCGACAGCTGCTGCTGCGGCTACGGCTACGACTACGACTGGAAGTTCTTCGACTGATTCGAAGCAATCGGCTAGTGCTGGGATGCAACTTTCCGCGCCTTTGGTATTAGCTGGGGATATGGGATCGTTGTATTTGTTACAACGGGCTACACAACTACCAAGACACGTGATCACAAATGATCAATAGTGATCATTAAGGATCACTAAGGATCACGGTATAGGTGATCACTGATGATCATTAACGATCACTAAGGATCACGATATAGATGATCACTAATGATCAGTAGTGATCATTAAGGATCACTAAGGATCACGGTATAGGTGATCACTGGTGATCATTAAGGATCACTAAGGATCACGATATAGATGATCACTAATGATCATGAAGGATCACTAGTAATCATGGAAGCATGAAGGACTATATAATCAAGATGGATTTCCTTTGTATAGAGCTTCGTGCTCAAGATCAATCATTTAGTATACTCTACTATTAGTTACGAGTTGCATTTCATTATTGTCATTACTTAAGTCCCTGCTTGACGCCTAGTTATAAACCACCTCGAGAGCCTAGAGCACTTCCACGTGATCTAGACGGCAAACCTCGTAACAGTATTGGACTTTGGGAATGATGGTGGGTGTGGTTTTTGTGGCGCTTGGTTTGTGATCAATAAAATCGCAAAAAATCTGAAATTTTCAGGATTTATTATTATATAAATAATAAATTTGTAATTAAAATTTCAAAGAATTATATTTATAAATAAAAAAGTTATAAAAGTTAATTTTCGTTATTTTTGGTGAGGAAAAGTGGCCGGAATTAAAAGTGGTTGGAAAGTAGGGTACTAGAATTATACAGTAACTTACCTTATTGAACTTTTAGGTACAAGTCTAGAACCATATTGTCGTAGGAAAAGATGAATTTGCTTTCCTTATGTGGCAGACGGCCGCTTGGGCACCATGATCGAGCATATCTAATTTATCATGCTTTGCTAGCAGAGCGACCTTGGGAACCGCATCTGCCACTATTAGTCCAGGTTCTGGTGACGAAAAGCGAAAATCTCCTAACAACAGTTGGAAGGTGGAGACGGGCGCGCGAGAGTGGTTAAGTGGTTGACTCAGAGACAAAGGTGGTCGTGGAAAAATTAAAGCATATATATGGACTGTCATTAGCCCATTTATCGCTATCAATCAAGTTTTGTTCTGTTATCATATCATAGATTTGCTCATTCAACGCAGCAATGAGGTGGTTAACCCTGACCCTAGTTAATCTAGGGCACCTAGTGGAGTTGAGGTCAATGGAGCTTATGTCATCTTCTACCAGGTCACCATTGGTTCGGATAGACTCACTGCTATTATCCGTGATTCATAATCACAAGGCAGTTATCCTCTTTCCCCGCTAGAATTCCTCCTTATCTTATTACTTAAGAGAACTCAGACTCTCGAAAAACAAACACCAGTTCATCCGCAATAACATCGTAGCATGATAGCATCATCATGACTTCGAATTCCGAAAATCATCCTCATGGAAAGGCAAATTTCGCCGAAAACCCATTCGAACAACTCCCAAGAGATCTTCTGTTGCCTATGGTCAAGCTAACTTCGGACTTGCTACACTTTGGAGTTTGAGCAGAGTTTCGCGTGCTGTCCAACTACTCATCGATGACTGTGGCAAGGAAATTGTCGAGACGGTCTTAAGTGCAAGTGAACCGAAGCACATTCGTGCTCTTATTGGTCCTATCGCGCTTCTGAAATTGGGTATGCACCCATCAACGTCGCTAGATGAATTCAAAAAATGTCATGTTGGACCCTGGTTTCAGGTCGCTCAGCTTTTTGACGACCCTTCGTTAAAACATTTACCCTTGGTTGACTATCAAAGAATTGTTGAAAATCGCTATGGAATGCTTCCTAATGAAATTTCGCCAATGGTGGTACACACAATTTCACGAACAGCTTACAAAATTAATCGGTTGACGCAGTTATGTCATAAACATTTCATTGACAGATGCAAGAGCCTTGTAATCTCCGAGCCCATTCAACTAAAAACCAAAGGCAAAATCTAACTAGAGCATAAGGAATGTCGCAAATACTCTGTTCGTGACGTTGATCCGCCCTCTTGGATAGAGGAGAAAAGAATTACTCGAGCATTTTGGTATATTCAAATGTTTTACGATCTGAAAAATAATGCCGAAAAACTTCAATGGACGAAGTCAGACCTGGATAAACTTCGAAGTATGGATGCAGACGAATTTTATGACAGGCCACCGCGCTGCCCCATAGGAAGTGCGATTTTGACTGTGGCACTTTATTTGAGTGAGGCATCTGAGGGTCTCATAGTCAACACGACTCAGAATACAATTTCTGATATACAATTACCACAGCCAGCAGAGAACGTCTCTGTTATCGTACTTGCCGAGCCAAAATTTGAGGGTTCTAAATCGGACGGATGGGGACAGGGTGCCGACCGTATCGATCATAGCCCTTCATCAATACCAGGAATTTTTGTTCCTCTTTGCTTACTTATGCTTCCAGTATTTACTCGAGTTGAATATTCATCTGCGCGTTTCCGTCGTTTTGGGTTTGCTATTTGGGATCGCAAGAGAATGTTCGCTTTTGGACTAGCAAATGGACCTGGCCCGTCAGAGATTGTCGCCCCCAATAGAAGAGAATTACTTTTCAAATATTTAACTCTATCAGAATAGTAAGTAAGAGAGGTATCTATAGACAAGCTTTCAAAGCGGGGAAAGACTTGTTGACTAAGTACGGCACGAGGTCTTAATTCAGTGGGAGTCCTGTCGATTTCTATTTAGTATTATCAATACATGAGCTTTTCCGATGCCTGACAGAAACATCTTGGTTCTATTAAGGAACCCTGGTCTGTATCCATCTCCAACTGTATCTACCTAGCTATTGTAATCTCAAGGTCCCCTTGGTGTGTCTACAATCTCGAATATCATCGAAGGCACCAAATCCGCCAAATTTTCCTCTGTGAGGGCGCCACTAGTGGACCATTCTTTTTCGGCCCATACTCTAATCGCATTAATAAATTTCAGGCCAAGAGCAGCTCGGTGCGTTGCTAGGAGGTACACTATACCTGCTCCATTCTTTGAGCCAAGCATCGCCATGAAAGGTTCTGCTAATGAACCAGTACTCGGATCGATAAACGTGAAAGGGTTTATCTCGAACCTATGTCCCGGCCAAGTAGGAACCGTCGCTAATCCCGACGCCACGAAAGCCCTCTGAATCTGAGCCTTTGTATCGTCATTTGCCACTCCAGCACGTACCACTCTCTTTAGTCCTTGAATAGCAGCAGCATTTGGGGCATGCGTAATCCATGAAATAAAAACCACATCTGACCATTGTGTTACAGGCGGATATGAGGTTGCATAAGGGTCAGTAAAGAAAGGGCTGATATTGTAGTCCGCGATGATTACACCGTCCACCCAATCGAGCTGATTTTGGAACATGCCTCCTGTAAACTAGAAAACTTAGCATGTACTCAGCTCAAAGCATTCATATTGGGCTTACAGAATGTCTAGATGTACCGAGATACCAATCTTCCGAGTGAATATAACCCCAGAACTCGATATTTCCGGCACTGATTGGGATATCAGCTCCCGCTAAGAACTGGTCCATGTTGGTAAGAGCTTCATATGCAGGCTATGCTGTGATTGCTAATTCTTCATATCCTATACTTAGCAGCTCATCGACCGTGGTCCAGCGACTCTCCGTTGCTGGATTGATGGTTAAGATTTCAAGGAGCACAAAAGAACATGTCCTTTAGTAACCCTGGCATTATAATCGACTATGTCGCCAAGGTCTCTAGAGGTGAGAAGGGATGACTTTGAGCCGTCATATCCGGATCCGTGCAGATGATCAAAAGAATCGATGTTTTGGATACTGTAGTCTGAAAGAATAGACTCGGATTTTGTCGCGGAACTGTTGCTGCTTGTAATGAAGCCACGTTGATAATGAAAAAGGAGTAAAAAGAAGGAAATGACAGTCGTGTAGCGGATCAAAATAATCCTGGATAATAGAAATGGCTTTCTGCCTCGCATAAGTCGCAGGAAAATTTTTAATTAGGATTTAAAAGATCAGTGTGGGATATAGTGCGCGAAATATGATGAGCATATCGGACTCCGTCAAGTAGATGCTATTCCTAATGTTGGATACCAATGATGTCAGGGGGGAGTAGCATCGATGATGCTCCCGCTCTGTCGTATGTGTGTATATAGAGGAGCGTGTATTACTGTGTAACAATATTACTTCTTCATCAAAGAGCTCTTCATTGCATTGCCATTTCCCGATAATTTATTCATTATGGAGCTTTGTCGCATCTTCTTCTTCGCTGTCGTTGTGTCTACATATGGAAAAATGACTCACGCTAGCAGCGGTTTGACATCATCAATATCACATGGCGCATCAGAATCTGGCGTACTCACTCCTACCAGTGTCAACGGAAGCTATCTTTACCGTACAAGTAGAGCAACCAGTCAGAATTTGGCTTCAACGACGTCTTTAGTCTTGAAGAACACCCACTCCACACACAATAGCATTCAATTGTCGTCGAGTCAGATTGTCGCCAGTGTCGGCTCCCATACAGTCAAAGGTTCTTTCTCAAATGGAACGAATACGCGCGTTCCTCATTTGAACTCGACCTACTCATCGACTAATTTCACCCATGTTCAATCGAAACCAGCCTTGACGAATAGCGAGGATGAATCTAACACCAGATCGGTCTTTACACACTTTATGGTAAATTCTGAATGCCGCAACTTTACAAGACTTATGTACTAAACATGACTAGGTCGGCAACGTTCCCTCCTGGGACATCTCGGCTTGGGAAGCTGATATTAAGCTTGCTATGGAAGCTCATATTGATGCATTCGCCTTGAATGTAGCGTTCGGTGATGAAGGGAATCAAAACTCCGTCGCAAATGCATTTTCCGCCGCTGAGTTACAGGGTTTCAAGTGGTTCTTCTCTTTTGACTACGCCGGTGGCATTAGCGCGTGGCCTCTTGGCACTGTTGTTGACTACATAAGACAATATTCCTCTACTAGTGCTTACTTTCAATACCTCGGTAAACCATTTGTCTCGACCTTTGAAGGCCCAGCTTCATCCGAAGATTGGATACTATTAAGGCAGACACAGGTTGCTTTTTTATGCCGGATTGGTCTTCCCTGGGGGCCAAAGCCGCTCTTGAATTGGGTCAGGCTGATGGTTTATTTTCTTGGGCTGCATGGCCATACGGACCATTCGACATGGACGCTGATGTTGATGCATCTTACCTACAATTTCTCAATGAGACTGGTACACCTTTACCATATATGATGCCTGTGTCTCCATGGTCCTTCAAAAATCTACCCGGGTACGACAAGAACTGGATATGGCGTGGTGACGACCTCTGGTTCGATAGATGGGAAGAAGTTTGGTACATTCGACCAGATTTGGTAGAAATTATTACCTGGAATGACTTTGGTGAATCTCATTACATCGGGCCTTTGCATTCAGAGGCGTATGAAGCGTTCGACGCTGATACTGGAAATCCGCCATACAATTATGCAATAGATATGCCTCACGATGGATGGCGATTGTTCCTGCCCAATATTATTGATACGTACAAGTACGGCACCGCTTCTGTGGCTCAGGAGGGCTTGGTAACATGGTACCGTCTCTATCCAGCTAATGCGCCATGTTCTTCAGGGAACACAAGTGCAAATACACACACTCAGTTCTAGTACGAGTTCGAGCCCTCGGAGGTTGCCGAAGACCGTATTTTCTACTCGGCTCTCCTTGCTAGCGACGCTGACGTTATGGTTACGATTGGCTCATCTGTTATTTCTGGGAAATGGAGAAATATTCCCGATAGTGGAATTGGTATATATCATGGAAGCGTGTTAACAAGCGGCCAAACTGGAGCTGTGACTGTAGTAATGTCGAGATCAGGAACCACTCTTGTCACTGTAATTGGTGCCGAAATTACGGATTCCTGTCCCCATGGCATACAAAATTGGAATGTCTGGGTTGGAGCCGACTCTGGCTTAGTTATTCCTGCAGCAACACCAACTTTAACTTTAGATGAACAATTTTGCGTCAATGGAACTGGTTCCAACAACTTTGCCGATCTATGCGAATTTTCTTGCGGCTATGGTTATTGTCCAATTGGCGCATGTACTTGCACTGCCATGGAAAGCAAGTGCCTTTACCCCCTTACGTTGGTGTCAAGGGATATCCGCGGTCTGGAGAGTCTTCTGACTAGTCAAGACTTTGCTCATTTGCTTGCAACCTTGATTATTGCCCTGAAACGGCATGCGGAACTGTTTCGGTTCCTTTGTCTACTCCCACTTTCTCGCCTTTTGATCCTTTCGTGTACACTAGTGGAATTAGAGAGAATAATTTAGGTGTTCTGTGCCACTTTGCATGTAACTTTGGCTACTGCCCACTGCATTCATGTACTTGCGGTAGTACAGGGGAATTGGTAGCGCTTCCAGCATACACCCCGATGGTTGTCAAGCCCACTCCAGGCCTAGACGAATTTCTCTATGGTGATTTGTGTCAATTTTCCTGCGAGTATGGTTACTGTCCACCAGCAGCCTGTAACAATGCTACGGGAGCGCCAGCAACTATTTATGTCGATCAGATCATCTTTGTGGAGCCAAGTCCAGTATTTATCTGTCCTCCACCGTGCATATTTGTTCTGCCATCATCAACCATGGACTCCGAGACGGTAATAACCTCGATCGTTCTTGGAAGTTCTACCATGGTGTCTATCACTCCCGCTCCAAGCAGGTTATATTCGCTCTTCTTCTTTTTCTTCTTCTTTTTTATTTGGAGGATACTGACAACTTCTCTAGTGACGACTTCAGTAGTTAGCTTCTTTGATATGTCGGTTGGAGCCGGCAAGGACTCTTTTACTTTTGCTTTGACTTCTAGCTTTGAGCCTGAGCCCGAGCCTTTGGTAATCACAGTGGGAATTATAACTACCACAGTCTATTTCTTGCCTGTAGCTGGCTCCGCTCTGGGACAAGCCACACCCGATATTTACTATTCATTGGGGACGACAGTTTATATATCTGGAGGTCTGACTCAGACATTTTCGGAGGATCAATTCACCAATCTCAGAACGCTTACTGCACCAACAACAATCACAACATCGATCGTCGAAAAATCCACAGGCTCATCAACTACCTCTTCCACCACCACCGTAATCCCTATATGGGTTCAAGCTGGAGGCTTTTATTGGTCTCCAGTCCCACTACCCACGCCTGGGCCCCTCAAAATCCCATCCCTTCCAGAGTTTCCTCCTATCCCCAACCCACCTTGCTTCAGGTTTCTTGATATCTTCTCAATTGATTGTCCTCCTGATAAGACAAAACCGACTAGTACATTCAAAAGTGGTGATTCCGCGGAGCCTACTTTCACTGCAAGTTGTGGAAGCCCTTGCACCGCAAATTGTGATACAACGGGTACCGCCACCTCCACTGAATGCTCAAAAGCCATAGCAACAAACTATTGGGTCTCTTGTGCCTCCAACAGTTGTGTCACCACGAGCTCTAGTACAGTTACAGGGTGTGCAGTTGAGCCTAGTATCACGACTACCACAGGAACCGATTACCGTCCACTTGCTACGCTGCTAACTGGTGATGATGAAGGTTCTGATAAGGATATTTCAATCACTCCAATTTGGACTGTTGTACAGACTACGATTTCGAAGCGTGTGTACCTGTCCGGCTCCACGTATACTGTTAAGTCAGGATCAATCACTGTAAATGGACTCGGATATAGTGTTCCAGCAGTGTCAGCTTCATCCGTCCTGGTGATTGGAGGATCTACAGCTACTGTCTATCCGCCAGTTGTAGCATCCATTGGCTCTATCACTGCCACTGGCTATGGAACAAATCCATTAACACCTTCGAGCACGACTACTCCTGTGCAAAGTACTACTACTTGCTCTTTACCGATTCCAACGCTTGCTGATCCCAAAAATGGGCAAGTATACTGCTTCAGCGAGCACAATGATGGTACTTACGTGCCATTTAACATCACTGGCGAGCAAGCAGTCCTAAATTCCATTTGTAATGAGGGAAAAACTCTTTAACCTGGTGGTACACCATATACATATGTGCACACAGACTCAACGGGTGTTAATATCATCGCACAATTGAATTGGGCCGCTGATCAAGCCGGATGCAGTACTGAGGGTAGCTGGGCATTGAAATCCAACGATTGTATCGTTCATATCGATTACAATCCGTTTCACTGCGACGGGAACAGCGCCGATGAAAATTACGGCGGTGCTTATATCTGGAATGGGCCATTTGGATGTAATGAATATATGCTTTATGCGGTTGATAGTGGATCAGGAAGCAGTACTTGCAGATGTTCTGAGGATGGATGCACTTCAGATAGTCCGGCATGTTGTGCTGATGGGACTTGTGATAGTACACGGAAGTCTGTCATGAACAGAGTTACTCTCATTCCAGGAAGCTTGGGGCTGGTAGGAGGTCAGAACCATACCGGGACATAGAGACTGTTGAGTTTGTATCAAAAATAGACGAATAATCCAAAGAGCTTACAATTCTAGTGTAGCAGCTTACATTGGGGGGCGGGGGGCTGTGGGAACTTTTTTCCATAGCTTTGAGCGTTAAATATTCGGCGTTCGCCTCTACAATGTAGTTTTGCAATGCCAGCTAGTGCTGAAGCAGGCTTTGCCTAAGCCCCTGCACCATTTATTTGAGCGATATTGGTGGCATGATGATGAATCCAGCTTGTGTATAATAGTTATGTATATTACGAAAAAGAAAAGTCAAAGCTAGACTGGCTATTTCTAATCATGTTTGAGACGAAGTGTACTTGTGCTGCGTTGCAAAATTCTAGGATGAATGTCCGAATATAATTTTTGTAAGCTCGTGAGCAAAATTTGAATGGCGAAATTCAGGGCATCGTCCGCATGATGGTGTGTCGATTGTTAATTAAGAGCATGCAGAGTCATGCTTAAATTATGATGCATCGCGATGGTACGAAAATTTTACAGTCCGAATATACATATATGTTTGAGCCGTTCTAGTGTAGGAAATTGGCAGAGCTCAATCGATGCTACTAGTGGAACTGTGTTTGTCGGCCATGGAATTCTAAAAACTCATGCATTCTTGTCTGGCCTTTGGAGTGTTATTTTGAGTTGGAAATTATGAACATTCCAATGCTAGAATGATCGTGACATGTTGCACAGTGTGTGTCACAGTCTAGTGTGGAAGCACAAGCCGGCACCGATGATGCAGGTTAAGTCTTGTCCTCCTTTAGCGCTCAGAGCATCCAACAAGATATTTGTCCTTTCTTGTCCTCTGTTCAGATCATGCCAGAAGTGGACTGGCGGATGACTCGACAGGAAAATCGTGATCTTCAATTTAAAAGTTCCCACGCGTACAAACTCATCAGTATCCAGAGAGACGCATTTATTTTCTTGTTCGTGTGACAAATCAATTCCGAACGTGAACCAAGATCTCGGAGCTGCTCAGGTATAAGTATGAGTTTCATAGAGTTCGCAAAAAAACATCCACTTTGTATATTTTGACACCTCATAACGGTTCTATCTTGCTCATCTGAAGCAGACACTTTACAAAATGAGATTTTTTCCCTCAACCTTCATTGTCTCATGCATTGCATCGGCCGCAGCTAATCCTCTTGTCTCCATTTCGCCCATGGCGGACAGTCCCATTCCCCTTCCATCTCTTGTAATCCCGAGCTACGCGGTTCTCAACAGTTACTGTGAGGATGCAGGTTCGAATGCTGTAAGTTTGTTGATTGTCCTCTATGTCTAGTTCGCATCTTCCTCCGTACCTTACCAGCAGCTCCTTTGATATCGCTTTTGATAATTCTCTAGATGATGAACTTAAGCTGCATCTACTAATACTGTTTTAGTATGTCGGAGTACAATACGATAATGGTGTGATAACCTCCTACAATTACGGCGAATGTTATCCTTACACCGTGAACGGCAGTGCCGCATTGGCCGCAGTTTTTTGCAAAAGTGTAACTTGCAACAATTGCCTGTATGTCTCTACTGTATCTCCCATGGCTAATATTTTAATATACTGACATGTGGTTAACAGAGGCGATAATTGCACAGATCCAAATCTTACGCTCACGGTCCCAAGAAGTCTAGTTTTGGTCAATCCATGGGGACTCCTGACAACAGTATTAGGAAAAGGGGCAATATGTCAAAAACCGTCGCTATCCTGAACAGTCAGATTCTTTGACGGCCCTAAACTTTCCAAGGGGACGATTGAGGACATATCAAATAGGAAGACTGTTCGACGATGATAGTGGTAGCTGGCATGAAAGACAAATTTTTCCGAGTCAGCAGAGGAAAAACTTACAGATTTTTGGTATCCTTGTTAGTTTAGGAATTTTACATATGCACAAATCATGCACAGTGTATAAATTCTTCAGAGAAAGCAAGTTCCTATGCATCACATGTTCCTGTGCCTGTTTAGTCTAGTTTGACAACAATTTTTGCACAATACTTCTCAATCTATTGATCTTTTGAAACAGGCGAACCAGAATACTGTTCACATGCTATGCTATGGTAATATTCAGTACTTACGGGTTAGAAATCTTGCTGATATCCGAAGGATGTTATAGACTTTTGGTAATCTTCATCCGTCCATCCAAAACTAGAGATGATTCGGGGTGCGTAATAGTTATTCCATGTGCCACTTTTACCCTCGAGCTGGACTCCATGGTGACATTTACCGGCATGGCCGAATTATGACCAAGCCGAACTATTACCAGTTCCCATGTTTATGGCTCAGGAGTCATTGATTAGATCGATCGTCAATTCCGAGATCGAGATCAAGATCTTTTGATAATTCCATCTGTATTTTCTTATCTCAGCCCATCGTTTTTTGGTTTCACTACGTAACACCATATCAAATCGTCATTACCAAATTATGTTTCAAAAGCTGTCATGCACATTGTTGTTACACCATCGCGTGAAATCAAATTCTCCATTTGGTAGTCAATTATAAAATTTCAAGAACGTTTACAGATGTTTTAGGCTTGACTTGCCCGTATTTTTCTACGATCACTTCAACTCCGTCACATATCATCTAGATATATCAACTATCGTTTTGTCGTCAGCTCAACCAATATTTCTGATCTCACATCAAGTACCAAGTATGAAGATATGGCTTAGATCCTTCACAACGATTGTGTAACCTTCATTCCAGGATGGAAAATCTTGCTTTAAGTGAGGATACAAAACTCCAACTTCTGCTCAACGGGATGAGATGAATATGGAGGTATAAATACTTAATATTATCCGCCTTTGAGTAAGCTATCAACCATCTAACTTACAAACAATCTCTCAATACACTTTATTTGTCTTGATTTCTCATCCATCAAACTCTACGCCAAAAAAACAAAAGTACAACGCGAAACATGAAGGTCACCACCATCCACCTTGCCACTCTAGTTTTCGGATTTGCGAATTACACCACGGTTACTGCTCAAACGAAAGCCCAGATTGTTAGCTCATGCCAGTCCCAAAATCCAAATAACGTAAGCGAGCTTTGCCCATTAGCTCTTCTCATCCCACTTCTTTTCCATTTCTCAAAACATGATTTTAATCCATTTTCATCTCTGATCAATCAATCTCTTGTCATATCTATATCCTAACTAAGAAAAACAATTCAAATTATAAAAATCTAATCACCCCAAAGTTCATAGCCGCAACATACGCCAGCGACTTAGCAGCAACCTACTCCTATTCCCTCTGTTTCCCCTTCGAAATCTTCGGAAACAATATCAATTCTGCCCTCTTTTGTCGAGATGCTCATTGCTCTTTCTATAGGTACTCTCTCATCGTCTCATTTCTTGCATCCATCACTGCGCTTCATCCAGGCATATCCAATACTAACTAGACTCCGCTCCAACCAGCGACGACGCATGCACCACGCTTGCGGCTTTCTCAATCATTCCTTTACCTTTTATTCAAGGCCAGTCACTCCCTTCTAAGTTGATATCAGGCTTGGGGTGGAAGAGTGCAAAATGTGGAAGTGCGTTGCTGGGGTTTACTGTGGGTCAGTAAGATAGTTGTTGTTCTTGGAGGTTAGATGAAGTTGTTGGAAGATTCGATCCGAGATTCTGGGGCTTGGGAGAGAGGCGTTTGATTTGCTGCTTGCGACTCGTTACTTTTTATGTTGACTTGAAATATTTGATTCCTGGTTAGTTGGTTAGATTGAGATAGGGGCGAGAGCAAATGCGTTTGCTAAGAGAGGCTTGTTTTGCTGTCTAGACGATAAGTCAATCATCTTTAACTAATGCTGAGCATACTGTGGATGTTTCTTTCCTCTGTGATCATAATCAACCAAATCATCTGCAGCATCTTGTAAGGAGACAGGTCACCGGGAATTTTCCAGTCTGAAGGTGACCATAACACTTCAAATAAGGAGCAGAAAGCTGTTCTGATTAGCATGGGCAATATGTGATAACCTTTGAAATACAAAGGTATAAATCATGTTCGCTCATCAAAACCTCATCCTCTCTTCCCATGGGCGAAACTAAGCGGGATCCTCGAGGTAACCTAGACACCGAAACTTCCCCACAGTCTCAGCACTACATGCAATTTCATCAGGTTCACCCTGACGACAAGACATTTATTTTCGGACCAGCCAATTAGCTCTAACCGTGGAAGCATCTCGGTATGTAACAGGCATAGTCATTTCCTTCCTGCTCTTCTCATCTCGCACTTCCATAGTCTCAAAGTGGCCAAAGACACTCATTGTGTATGCATCGTAATATCTGTAGCGGAGGTCTCACTACTACATGCTAGCTAGACGATGATTCGGTGGTTGAAAGTAACATTCCCCCTTTTCTGATTTTCTTAACTTTTACCGAATATCGTTAACCTTCAGTCCAAAACTTATACTTTTTCGAGTGATTATTTTGTGAATTTCTAGTTTTCATGAGTAGTTTGGTATTGAAATTAACACAGCAAAGAGCATTAAACAGGATTCGATGCACATCTAAAAAATCGTACTCGATAGACAATAGGTTAAACAAGTAATTAGGCTATCTCGCAAAATCATCCAAGAATTCTAAAAGACAGAAGCCAATAGAGTCACCTCAACAGTTCCACCGGAAGATTAACACTCCTCTAATAACCCACAAGCGATTCATGGTATGAGCCTTTCGTACTCTGCGAATATTTGCTTTGTGGGCAACATCTGTCAAATCTGTGATGAAGCTAAATCGATTATCTCAGGTTGATGCTATAGAAAATATTTGTCTTAGAAAAGATGTCACAACCTTTCATACACTATTATAATTAACTACAGCATTTTTTAAGAATGGACAGGAGCAAACCGGAACGGAATAGAGAGTTATGATTCGTAAAGCTGATTTCAAAGGGCTCAAAAGCAGGTCACCTCCATGAATATATGCAGATGGCGTCGTCGAAGCCATGCTCACTGTATAATAGTTCTTTGACTTCCTATTAGAGAATTGAATGAATTTAAATCTTGATTATCCCTGCATGTCACTTTTGAAATGTACACTGGCACGAGTTGGTGTATAGAATTTAATGAAATATCATCTTGCTGTACCTATTTCAAGATACTCCGTGGTATCATAATCTTATCCCTTACTGCCATGCGAAAGCCTTGTAGGTCTTCTAAGATCTATGCCATTAACACTCCACCCCCATTCATCGGAATTAGTACAACGAAAAACACGCCCCAAACTATTATAAAACCACGCGAATAAATGCAACAAAAGACCGCCAAAATTTCCCCAGCCAATGTCCCACCGCAGGAAATGCAAAGAGAAAACACCTTACACTACCCATAATGCCACGCTAAACGAATAATTCAACCTCCCTATGCATGTTTAATACCCTATACTACGCAGAACGTGAAGTTGGTGTGCATGGATACCATATCCATGCTTAATGCCAATGCTTAAACTCAAAACCCATATATATACCAATATTAATCCTCGTCCCATCGCATGACAAATCGCCACCATACCTATATTCATAAATCATAGTTTTCTCTTTGAAATTGTATTCGCCTGAATAGGTCTCATAGCCGGTCCAAAATCTCGTCCCAGTCGGAGACCTCTCCATCCCCATAATCGGTACTGGCAAGACTAGCCCTCCTTACAAATTTTCTCGTCGAATTCGTGACAGCACTTAATCTCGTCGTCTGCTCATCTATGACTCGTGATGGCGTCTGATTTTCTTTCTGCTTGATATCCATCTCCATTCCCCCTTTCTCACCAGTCTTCCTAGGTGTAGGCGTGGGAACAACTGCCTTGTAGACCTCATCCCACTCTTTGCTTTCCGCAAGGGCAGCTATTAGCAGCCCATCTACATCAGGATCGAGATCGTCATCAAAGTTATGTCTGTTGGATGAAGTTGCCTCCTTAATTTCATCCCATGCTTTCTTACTCTCTGCGAGAGCGGCTGCCTCCAAATCCTCGGGTTTCTCGGTAAAGAACCTCTTTTTTGTATGTCTATCCTCCGGTTTTTCTTTGAACCAAGGCGATCTCCTTGGTTTCGGAGTAAGCTCCATCTCAGGGTCGATATTGGGAGTGCTGATACAAGGTGGTTCACCAGGTTGTTCTTGTAGCTTTGGTGTTGAATTTTGATGCTGGTGGAAATTAGATATTTGAGCTTGCGATGGCTGCGAGGTACTAGCTATTGGTGACTTGACTTTCGACAAATACTCCAGCCCAGCGGGTCCTTGGCTCAAAGGCAAGGAATCCTGACTGTAAATCAAATCTTTTGTATCCTCACGTGCTGCTGGTATCTCTTCGCTAGATTCGAACTGGCTCTCCTTTGCCTCTCCTTGCTGGGAAGGTGAACTAGCAACTTCCCAATTCTGCGAAAACATTCTGAGTTCTTGGGTAGACAGCATGCCTCCAAAGTCATCATCAGCGATCTTGGAACCATCATCATGCACATCGTCCTGCTTCTCGCGATGATTTTGATGCCTAAAATCCGTTTTCAAACAGATGGAAGTCAGAGGTACAACGGGTTCTTCACACAGTTCTCTAGCTTCTTGAGTTGGACTGGGGAAGAATTCGTCATAATGGGATTCAAGAAATGCTTGAGTGGAAGATGGAGGAACATCAAAATTGCTGACTGTTCTCATGTTGGTGAGTGGGGCGGCAAGAGTCGTGCCGATTTTGCTTTTTGGGGGAAGAGTCGGGGGCCTCATGTTGGTAGATCTCTCCCAGAGTGCTGAGCGAGTACCAGATACTGACCTGGAGGCTTGGACGGGCATTTTTTTGGTAGGTGTTCGTTCGAAAGAATGAGACTTTGTCATAGGAGGTTGAACAGACTCCTCGCGAAAAGTTTGCTTTCCCAAACCAGTCATTCGAGACGATGCACTAAGACGTAGAGTAGTTTCTTTGTTGGACGTGGCCGGTTCAATGGAAAGTGACTTTTTCGTCCGAGGCAAACTGATATCTAATGCCTTGGAGTTTTGGCGCAAGTCCATGCCTGGTGTTGTGGTTCCATTGAATTTCATCTTAGAAGGTGGGTCAAATTGATTTCTAGTATCTGATGAATTTGAGTTTGAGGATTTCTCTTTAGCATTTGACACTCTAGGTAGAGCTGATGATTTTGTATCGACGAATGGTATTGATGTGCCGTGTCTACCATTAATAGGTGCATGCCACAGAAGCTCTCGCTTCGATGCCAGATCTTCTACTAGGCGGTTGGAAGTGGCAATCATAGATAGTGTATCGTCTCTAATGATCTGCTCTTTTTCAAATGATACTGCTTGTTTACAGTCAGGGCTACAGGCTGCGTCTGCTGCTTCGGAACGGATTTGGCAATCAAGCATGTCTTCTAACTGAAAAGGGTCGCCAGGCGACATTTGCTCCCTTTCAAAATTCTTCATCCTTGGCAGCTCTTGTTCATTATCGAATGATGCGATGAATTTTTGAATCGGAGGTCCTCTCACTCCTGTAGATTTAGGCCTAGGAGTAGAATGCATGGAACTACTGTCCAACAACGAAATATCTCTATCTGACAAGGGGGGAAAGTCTCCAAACTCGTCCTCGGAATCTTCTGGTACAATTACTCTTTTGGAAATAGCCTCTTTATCATCAAGGTCATTCTTCGCAAGTTGTTCCATTTGGCATCCCTTCTCATGCTCGAAGTCGTGAAGAGCATTTGATTTCGAGACAGCTTCCTCCTCGCCCTCGTCCTCGGAGTTGTGATGCGCAGTCCGTTTCGCGGGCGGCTCTTCATCCAATTCGTCGCACATGGTACCTTCAGAGTCTTCTCCCTTATTTTCTGTTGCATGCGATCTCTTGTTTCCCCGCCCAATAAACATAGAAATCCTCGATTGACTTGCTCTGACATGTCTGCTAGGTTCCGGTACCCCCAATCTCTTTCTCTCTTCTTTCTGCTCCAATGCTTTTGCAGCTTTCTTATCCCTAGCCGCTTTGGCTTTTGCAGCTGCTTGTTCTTTTTCATATGCTTTCCTGTGCTTCGCCAATTCCTCGGCATCTCGTCGCTTTTGCTCGGCTTTCGTTATTCGTGGCGTTCTATTTGCTTTTTGATATGCTTTTTTCGCCTGTTTGCTAGTCATTGGCCGGTGGACTTTTGGCACATCCACCAATTCGAAGGTGCGCTGTTTACTCGGCATCGCGATGAATGTAGTTGTGTTACATGTCGTGAGTATTGACGATGGTTATAGTTCAATTCCGAGGTTGGACGTTCAAAGTAAGGTGTTCGATTACACGACGCGTTGACGCGGGGTCAACATACGCGCTGTTGCTGAGGCAAATGTCACCAAATCACGGGACTTTACTTTCAACAATTTTCTCGTATCACGTGCCGCATTCCAACCAAGACCATCGAAAGATGACATTTTCTCCTACCGAGGTTCCAATCTAATGAAACCTCACCTACCTACATATTTCGAAATATGGTAACACTTCCTTCATGACTTGTGTCTTGTACTCTGTACGTACAATCCTTAACGGATTTAACTGTTTTCGCCAGGGGCAGGGAGATGCATACAAATTACGCCATAAAATCTCAATAATGAAACTAACGAGTTCAGGAGACTGTTCCCTCAGCATTTCCATTTACCTTGAAGTTTGAATATGGAAAATACCTATGCACCGCGTTCTCCGCGTGACTGCAAACTTCGGTCCCGAGACGATGCATGATACATGGATACATGGATGCTTGGCTCCTTGTAACTAGAGGTGTGTAGTGCACACCACTGTGTACTAGTGTGTACTCCGCATTTTAATACTTCTAAAGGCAAATTACAGTAGCGGACATGGAGCTCCATGGCTCTGAAATGGTTCTATTGGAACATAAGACCCAGAGGGCCAGAGGCAATTTTTATTCGCACTTTATTAGAACTAGGTTGTTGTGAAGGGGATCGTCACACCCAGCTCGTTTAAGCTTCGAGCTGTCCGTGTCCTAGTGGGGCAACCTTATCATGGGGCGTGTATGCATGCCCCTGATGGCGCTTGCTACCAACCGTTAGCAGCGTCGGAGCTTTTTCAAAACTTGTAGTCGATGCTATTTTCCTATTTATTCGGACAACAGGAGGTAATTGTTAACACAACGACCTGATATATTTTAGAATTACATTATAGCCAGTTAAAAGTCTATTTAGAATCACCACCCAGATTTGTCCCGATAGTTCGGTTCCTATCTAACGCGCCTTTCGCGTTAGTGTACCCACATATTTCTTATCGTTCATGACCAATTAAGATCAGACAAGCGTTCAGGACATGGAGCCATTCGACAATCCATCGCTGTCTTGGAAAGTGTAGCGTACGCTGCATGGTTAAAAGCATCATGGACAATGAGTGTGGGCCAAGTTTCGGCATGCGGAGAATGGTATCACTATAATTGTCCGTTGACATACTCTGTACATGAAGCACATCTTTAGTTATTAGGCAAAGGCCGAATCAAATCCGAGATTCTATGGAGTATCTTAACCTCGACTCTATTATGTTATAACTGCGGGGAATTAAATTTCCACTGAATATGGGTACGGAGTACAGTGTACACAAACTTTAAAATTACCTTAACCTTATACTATCTACGATCTAGTAAAATTTTGTGGTTCTCGAAGACGGAAGTACTCCGTAGAGTACTTTAGATTTGGTATAGCAGGAATCTAGTCCCGATCCAGGTCCTTTCTACCTGCTACCACGTTGACTTCGCTCCCCGCTTCCAATGATTAAGTAATCATTGTTACATTCAAGAGTCCCAAACTTGCCTGCCACTGCCTGATCCTAGTATACCTCTCTCACTGTGGTAATCATTCTGCTCATCAATACTCATGCATAGCCATTAATGTGGTATCGTTCATTGGGGCGTCTCCTTTGAGCGGGCGGTGGTAAATCTTTTTTTCCTTCTTCTAGGTTGTTAAAGCGATATCTTCGGCTGCACTAGATTACGAGCCTCTGATGATTCTGTAAAATGGCCGATAGATGGGTATTATCGCCTTGATGATCGTAATCGTTAGTTCGGTGGATGACCACAATATCAAGCCTATCTTTTCACCTAAGATAGATGTTCGTATTCATAGTATTGAGCGAGAGGGTGAGTAAACACACTCACAAGAATAATCTGATCTTTACGAGAGCCCGTTGAGGTTGACGGTTCTGATGATACTACAGACCATAGCACTGATTGATCTTACAAGATGCCAAAACTCATTTACGTCATGATCAGCATCTTTTCATTCTTCATATTCAAGTTCTAAAGTATGATCCATGGCAGAGTCGCAAGAATAAAGTCTGGGCCAGCGGAGGTAGGTATCTTACCTGTGGAATATCGGCGTATGTTTTCTGGTGGAAGTTAAACCATCATCACTCACCTCTGACAGCGAGTGAAATCGCAGATATCCATAGCTAATCCTTACAGATTACCTATTAAAAACTCCCATCCACTCTACATTTATTGGTGTCTTGAATAATCTGTTTTGGATTATTCACAGATTATCTAAATTATTCGTAACAGTCCACTTCACAGTTTACTTAATTAACCTAATTTTCCAATTATCCGCTCCGCAAACGGATAATTCGCAGATTAGGTTATCTAGAGCCATAATCCGCTCGGCAAACGGATTATTCGCGGATTCTCCATCAGAGCAATAATCCGCCCCGCGGATAACCCCTTGCCCAGCCTACAAGCGGGCACTGCTGTCATACGGTTATGCAGCGGTCACCTCACCTCTTTAATCCCTCAAGTGCAATTAACCTTAATGATGTTGCGTCGCATCATATCCCCGCTGCTACATCCTAGCCTTGCATTTGAGAGACTTACATCTACCGAGAAAGTTGCATCGAGAGATATAAAGCTCTACCCTCCAACTTCTCCAAGTCTTGCTTTTGTGAGAAACTCTTCCTTCTCTTTTCCAACCATAGGAAATTCACCCATTTCACATTTTAAAGTCGTCTTATTACAATATGGCTTTCGCTGTGGATATTTCGCAATTAGTTCTGTCGGCTTCGATAGTTAGTGTATCCTATTTACTCTGGGTCTACTTCAATTCCCCATTGAGAAACGTCCCGGGACCATTTTTGGCGAAATTTACGAATCTCTGGCGCTTTATAGATGTCTATGGTGGCCGAGCAGAACTGACACACCAACTTCTCCACAAGAGATATGGTCAAGCGGTGCGAATCGGGCCCAATACTGTCAGTTTGAGTGATCCAAAGCTCATTCCAACATTATACAATCTCAAAGGAGATTTTCCCAAGGTGGATTGCCGTGATACCCTATTTATTGTCCCCCGCGTAATAACAAATGGAATGTACAGAGCGATTTTTACACCGTCAGCGATACCAAGGTCGGAAAAAATATAATGCAAAATGTCTTCAGCATTAAGAACAACAAAGGTCATGCTCAAATCCTTAGGCCAATCCAAAAGTTCTACAACATGGGTGGTGTTTTGACCCTAGAGGGAAGTGTGAATGACGCCATCACAGCTTTTGTAAAACGGGTAGACGAGCTTTTTGTTGATGGCTCCAACGCTGGAACTGTATGCAAAATGGACGATTGGATGGGTTATTTCGCCTGGGATGTGATCTCTCAGATAACATTCAGTAGGCCGATGGGTTTCATGGAAAAAGCCTCTGATCACTCTGGTTTTATTCGTATTTCCGAGCAAGCTATGGATTACTTTAGCATTATCGGTCAAATCCCCGCCTTGGATCACTGGTTAGGAAAAAATCCAATCAAACCCATCGGACCCCCAACCTTTAAATCAGCAGCATTATGGTGTGTAGAGCAATTAAAGGCACGCCAACAAGGTACAGATGGAAAATCTACCGATTCAAAAGATATGCTAGACAGTTTCCTCGAAGTCAAAAATACTACCCCGGAATTAATGAGCGAATCGGATGTTGTCAGCTGTCTTCTCATCAACATCATCGCTGGTGCCGATACGACCGCAATCGTCCTAAGATCAATCATCTACTATACACTCAAAACCCCGCGAGTATACAAGAAACTTATCCAAGAGCTTGAATCTGCGAATTTATCCACTCCAGTAAGCTACAAAGAAGCCATCAAACTTCCCTATCTCGAAGCCGTCATCAAAGAAGCCAGTCGAGTACATCCGGGAGTAGGTCTCTTACTAGAACGTACCGTTCCGGCGCGCGGTCTCGCTCTCTCCGATGGAACTTTCCTCCCTCACGGAACAATCGTCGGTATAAATCCCTGGGTAGCCAATCACAGTAAAACCGTGTACGGCGAAGATGCCAATTCTTTTGTTCCCGAGCGCTGGCTCCGCTATAACGAATTCGAAACCGAAGAGGAATATCAAACTCGTCTTTCCATGATGAAACAAACGGATCTGACTTTTGGTGCTGGAAATCGTATTTGTCTTGGGAAAAATATCAGTAGTTTGAATATTAATAAACTTGTAGCTACGCTGTTCTCTACATATGATGTAAGTTATCATTTATTCTATTTCTTGAAAATCAAAATCAAAATCAAAATACTTACATATAATAGTTACAACTCGTAGAACCGGAAAAGGAATGGGGGATACAAAATTCGTGGTTTGTGAGACAAACGGGTATTGAAGTGAAGATACAAAAGAGACAATCTACTCCTATTAACAATTAGAGTAGAAAATTGTCAAGTGCAATTGTGGGGTGTCAAGTCTCCTGACTCTCATTGCGCATTTTGACAGTTCTTGGAATGGGTGTGGGTCTTACAAATACTAGTAATTTTAGGTCTTAGAACATACATGCATGTATATTTTTTTTAAAAAAAATTCCTCTTTATGGGATTCTTTTACCCCATACAGATCTGTATGAGTTGTGGAATTAACCAAATGATCATCTGCAAATACATTTTCGATGTATGTCGCTAACGGTCAAACCATATACTGATACCATTCGATGATATTCTATAACTTGAACAAACCCTATAAATCATCAAAAAGAACTCTGATGTGACGGAAATCCCTGCTTTCCTCCCACCCTTATTATATAAGAAACCTCAGGTACATTAACCATGTCCACACATGATACGATTACTCGAGATTAGTATGCAATTTAGGTGACCTGAGGATCAGATCCGGACAAGTACTAGGTATCAATGGTTATCGGTAAAGTAAGATCATTGGAGGAATAAATATGACTTCTTTTTGCCTAGCCATTGCGGCTAGGCCATTCATTTGTGTATATATAGAGTAGCTATCCCCATCTACAGGTGCTCTTCACCTGTAGATTCTAAGTTAAATACAATTGCTGGTCTATAAACACCCTTTTGGTCACAACAATACAGTTGTTTGAGTAAATTTCTATAGTATTTGTTTATTAAACAAGACTTTATGTTCTTTTTTTTTTTTTTGGATATCTCTCTGGAGTATCCTTACATTCTACAACTACTACAAATAAACCACGAAATAAGTTACTAATTATCACTACTATCTTACCAAAAGGGAAATTTTACAGAGAGAGATAAAAAATCATTCATCTACAGAGTACTTACTAACTTACCAACTATTCAAACAATCAAACAAACAATCTACAATCCTCTAACCAACCCCCGCCACCACCCTCAGAATCAATAACCTCACCACCCTCAATCTCCCTCCTCGCCCACTCCATTCTCCCCTTCCACAACCCATCCCTCTCAAATGCATATTTCATGCCCACCCAATCATTTTCCACCGCGCCTTTCATCCACCATAACTTCTTCTCAATATCCGCCCTCTTCATTAACATTAGGAAATATCCCACTATTCCCATCACCCTCATATCTTTTTCCTTTAACAATTCTACAAATCTCAGCGGTACCAATGCCGGGAATTTCAGGATGAATTTTGCGATTTTGCCTCCTGCGATGATATTTAGATAGTTTGTGCAGAGAGCGTAGATTTTGTAGTCTGGAGCATCTAATGGGAGATCATCAAAGAGAAAGTTGAAAGTTGTCGGATGGTCGTTTTCGGAATCAGGAGACGTTTCGTTTTGTAGTAGGAGAACACGAAGAATGGCTTCTTCCCACTGGATTTGTGCTCTCATGCCCTCGTCTTGAACATATGTACCTGCTAGATTCATCATATCTTTGAGACTTTTCATCGGGACAAACCAATGGAGTGGAACTCTGAAATTTTGGGCATCTGTATTGTTGTGGAGTGAGAGTGTCGAAGGATGAGCATAACCTAGAAATTTTTGACTTCCAGCAGCATGATACATGATGAATAGACAAGACCCCAACACTGCATCGCCTGTTCTCTCTGTAACGCCCTCCTCGATAACTAATTTTCGATGCGCAGCAATAGCTCGTCCCATGTAGTGATGACTAGCTCTGATTACGTCTCTCTCAAATTTGCTTTCCGGGATAGTACTGGTAGGAAATGGAGAAGAGGCTGATGAGAATGAACTTCTGAGATGGAATGCAGAAACACCCAATAAAGCATCCATAATTGAACGGTGACGACATGCAAGCTGAATGACCCATAGTGATATTTTGCATACCGAGACGATTTGAGAAACATCGGTGATATTTACAAAGTGCTGGAAAAGGCGGAATTCCAGGAGTTTGTCGGCATCTGATAGAGACGAGTTGACAGAAGTCGGAAAAGAGAAGGAAATGGGGTTGCATGGAACAGGGCGCGAGAAGTGAGCATTTCGTCGCGTGACTGTTGTTGGAGTGGGGATAGGCAACTTCTTCGCCACAGGGCCGGAAAGGCTAGGCTTGCTGAAAGGCAGAAACAAATACTCACATGCAATGTCACTCTTAGTACAATTTGCACATGTGGGTTTCGTTTCATCGCACTGGGAAATTGTCAGAATCAAAGCACTTACCATATGTATGTTCTTACTTAAGAATGGGGTTCCAGACCTTTAATCGTCTCGCCTTGCAGCTTTTACAGCCATATCTAGATTTCTTATGAGGTCGCCTTATTGTCTCTTTGGCAGTCGAAGATGCCATGTTGATACTTGGCTCAAGATACAGACGAAAGAGATCTGACTTGTTGTAAAACGAGGCAGCTAACGAAGGGGAGACGATGGATACGGACACCAGCCACATTGTACCCGAGTACGTGATTTCTGATTGGCGAATAACTTAGGTGGAGATATAGTGCTGTGGGCCCTATCAACAGAAAAATAACAGGGCTATATTGGGCATTCCTCACCTCCTCGTTCTCCGCGACAAGAAAAGCCTTAACAAACTAGCGCAGCAAAGAAAATGCACCATCAAATGCACCCAAGGACCTCCTAGACCTTTCATCCCTTTTCCAAACCCTTCTCCTCCTAAGATTCTCCCCGTGGCTCTTAGAGCAGGAGCGATATGATACAGTGATAATGCACCAGCGACATTGCGACTTGTTCGATCAACAGCTCGCCAGGCAAATATGATTGAGATGAGACATGAGACGAAGAGAAGAATCGCATATTGTTGAATGACGGCGTGGGCTTGCGGAGCTGGGAGAGAAAGTTGAGATGAGGGATTGAAGAAGAAATTTAAGGAGGCGGGGATTTCGATGAGGGAATGGAGGAAGAAGGGTAGATGTTGAATGAGAGACATGGTTGGTTGGTTGGTTGAGGGTGTGAATTGAGGAATGGATGGTGTGAAAAGTAGGTAGATAGAGAGTAATGAATGATACCATATCGATTCGTTAACATTTAAAAGATAAGAATCTTTGATCGGTGCCAAGCAGAGCTCCACTCCAGGCGGGGTTTGAGCCGGGTGAATGCCGAAGGGAGTGAAGCAGGAGGGGTGTCGATCATTTAGAGTGCTATGGAACTACTTCGTGCTCCGTATTCCGTGCTATATGTCGAACTGCAAGATGATGAATAGTAGGTAAATAAACAAATAAATAAATAAATCCATAAATCTAATTGGATCTTTCTTGTAAACAATGCCGCTTTTGACCATCTCTATCTATGACGCTTTTATTTCATTTATCCAGCTAACCATTCATCTATTTTTAACACAATGAATGCTGTGTTGCTAGAAAGCTCCCGCAGAAACTAAAGCGGCCTGTAATTTCTTTTCTTTTGTGAGAAGCTAAACCCTGTCGAAACAGTTTGGGTGACATAGCGCTGCAGTAGACAGTTTTATACGGGTTAGATGATAAGGTTGATTAATTCAGATGAGAATTGTCAAAGTTCCATGGATAATTGAAAAAGCAATTATTCTTATTGGCATGTGAAACATTAACTTTTTCCTTTTATCTTTTTCCTTACTCTAATTTTCACTCTCTGTGCCGGAGCAGCCGATTTCAAAAGTTAAGCTCCCGTCTCAACAATTCCAAGAGCTGTCGTTGAAATTCTAGCTCTTAACCCCCTCCATTCTTTCTTGGTATCAAGGGAGCTAAGCCTAGTCACGACTACTTACCATCCTACCCCGTATAAGGCTGTCTTGCTGTTTTGATACATCTTACACACCAACCTCGGCTTTTACATCATCATTTACCTCATCAATTGAAATTCAAATCCAACCCTGCTTTTACACTTTACACTTTACAACAGTTTTTCATTTCCAGCTCCAAGTCTACTTACTTCACACTCGTTAAATGACTTTTATATCTTGTCTAATATCATTCATCCACTCACTCACTTAATAACAAACACCAATTCCTCATTTTGGTGTACAAATCTACGGTATCATTTCAAACAATTCCACAACAACACCTCGCAGCCATGTCAACATTCACAGAAGCCCAAGATGCCCAGCAATCCGCCAACAAAAACGAATTCGGGCATCTCAACCTTTCAATCGTTGGATTGGGAGTTGAATACCCTCCATTCTTACTAGAACCATCAGCATTGGACATCCTAACCAAACGTCACTATCCTGACTCCCCAGCGCAAGTCTTCCCTATCCTCTTCCCTACATTCCCATGAACCGAATACCGCGTACTAATTCAAAACTGTAGAATGAAGAAAGTATGTACAATCAACAACTTCACCGGCATTGAAACCCGCTCTGCAATCGGTACAGTCGACCATCCCATGGCCAACATGAATCGCGCTCCCACAATTACCGAACTCTGCTCCATATTCCTGAAAGACGGTGTTGCTCTCGCCGTAACCGCATGTCGCAAAGCTCTCCATGAAGCTCATCTCCAAACCTCCGACATTACCCATGTTGTGAGTACAACTTGTACCAATAGTGCCAATCCAGGGTACGACCATTTCGTCTGCAAAGCCTTGGGAATAACTCAACCGGTTGAAAAAGTTCTACTTCATGGAATTGGATGTAGCGGTGGTCTTGCGAGTTTGAGAACTGCGGCGAATTTGGCATTGGGTCATAGTTTTAGAGGGAAGAAAGCAAGGGTTTTAGTTATGGCGTTGGAAATTAGCTCGTTGCTAGTGAGGAGTGAGTTGGATAGTGTGCATGAGTTACAGGAGACGAGGATTGGTGTTACGCTTTTCAGCGATTGTGCGAGTGCGTGTGTACTCAGTAATGGTATTGGTGGAACGGGAGAGGAAGAGAGTGTTTATGATTTGTTGGGTTGGGAACATAAGATGATTCCGGATACGGAACATGATTTGGGATTTGATGTTGATCCACTTGGTACGTTTATTTTCCTTCTTCCTTTCCCAATCTTTGTATCACTCTCTCGAAGAAGAAAGCTAATTCGACTTTTTCTTCGCAAAAGGCTGGAAAGTAATCCTGTCCCCACGCGTTCCCAAACTCGCCGCCGAAGCCGTTTCCCCCATCTACCATTCCCTGATCTCCAATCTCCCGCACCTTCCTGAGTCATACCGTACTCCCGCCGATTTCGACTGGGCGCTTCATCCAGGGGGTGCAACAATCCTAACCGGCGTTGAAAAAGCTATGAATATTTCACCAGAACACATGAGAGCTTCATACGATACATACATGAAACATGGAAACTCCTCCAGCGCGACAATTTTCAGCGTAATGGATAGATTACGATGTAAAGATATGGATGGCATTACACCCGGAGGAAGAGGTCCCAAAGAAATGGTCGTTGGATGTGCTTTTGGACCTGGTATCGCCGTTGAAATGTGTCTCCTGAAGCGGAATTTAAGTCATGTGAAACGGGAGTGGGATAGCGGGGTCCAAAGCATCATCGGTGGGGAAGTTACCCCGCCATTGACAGAAAGTGAAGGGACTAGAAGCGTAAGTGAAGGAGAGATAGAACCGGAAGACTTGGCGAAAGTAAAGGAGTCAGGGGATAAATTGGATGCAAAATTACAGAAAGTGGAACCCGCGGTTCTAGAACAAAATGCGCAGCTGGAGTCGCTGGGTAAGGAAAATACAAGGCCGGATAGTTTGGAGGAGGCTCTTAATGGTGTGCAGCTGGACTAAGTATAATATAAACTATAAAAAGAGGAAAAAGAAAGAAATAGCTAGAGACAAGAGCTAGAAGTTACAATAGCGATGATATGCTTAGAAAAAAAATATATAATTACGACGGTCTGGGAATGAGCGATGATAGAAATAAGAAATAAAAATAAATGGATAATTAATTCTAAGCGGGGGTTTGCAATACGATATGGCAGGTAGGTATCTTGAAAAATGTTTCCTTCACAACACGCGAGGATTAGGTAGTGTTGTAGATGAGATGACTGAAATGAGAGGAGATGAGAAGAAATAATGAATGCATGATGCGCTGGTGTGTGTATTGAAAATAGATCACGTGTATGTATGTAAACTTATCATCATGAAGACTTTTGTGATATTTCCAATACCTAGGTAGGTAGGTAGGTAGGTACTTATATACGGGGTTATATTGAAATTTTGTAATTTCGTAACATTGTCGGCTTATCAATGCAACGCAATGCAATGCACGCACTTCAACACAACGAGAACGAATTACCTACCCTACCGCACCAATTCCCTCCTAATCAAAAACAACCTTCTTCCCACTAAACGTCGCCTTAGCCTTCTCATCCTTCGCCTTCTTCGCCGCCTCCCAACTAGGGTGTAAAACGCCGACATCATCTCTCGTCTTAATCCTCTCTCGGGGTTTCACCTCCAGCATATTAGCATTCGTTTTATCATTTCTAAAATCGCCTTTGCGTCCTTTATTCACATCTCTCAGTTTAACTTTCTTGCCCATCTTCTCGGCTCGTTTCATTTCTCGCTCTTGTTCGATGGATAGGCCGCCGGCGGCGATGTGTTTGGCTCCTTTGCCGAATTTTTTTTCCCAAAGTGCTTGTCGGGCTTTTTGGCCCATGCGGTTTTTGCGGACGGTTGGTTTCATGTCGGTGTCTGAGAGGGAGGAGGCGGAGGATTCGGAGCCGGACCAGTAGCCTCCCATTAGGGTGGGGAGGAAAGTACTGTTTTTTGTTGGGTCGGGCGTGGTGATGGTGGTTGATTTCTTGGGTTTTTTGGCTTTGGATTGGGTTTCTGGTTCGGGTGATAGGGATGGTGAGGGTTTGCGACGGGAAATTGATGATTTGTTGTCTGCCGAGTTGTCGGATAGAGAGATTGAAGGTGCAGGTGAGGGCGATCGGGATGGTGTGGGTGAAAGAGAGAGTGACAATCGTGTATTTGACTTTGACGTCGAGGGATTTTTCTTCAGGTATTCTTCCTCGTCAAATGATTCTTCGTCCGAGGACGCACCTAACAGAGCATCGTATCGTGAAAGAGTTTCTTCATCAAATGAATCATTTCCTTCGTTTTCCTCATCATCCTCGGAATCTTCCTCGTCTTCATCATCGCCTGGTGAATCAAAACCTTCCCATGATTCCTCCTTGTTCTGTTTCTTCGACGGCTTTTGTATCGTATTTTCCATATCAACATCACTGTCATCACCCTCACTCTGGGATTCCATCTTTTTCGAGCTCTTCTTCGCATAATCCCCCTTCGCTTTCTCCTTCACCTTATCCTTCCCTTTCTTTCCCTTCTCCATAACAGGCGCCAGAATACCCATACTCATATAACTTCCCCTAATTACTCCCTCCCAGACACTCTTCACAATCTTAAAATTCCACATCCCACTCACAACATTATTCCACACCTTAATATCCTCTTCTCCCTTCTCTCCTTCCCACCCCTTGACACCCTCTCCACTTTCACCCCATCCTGCAGGGAAAAAACCACTTTCAGCCATAACCTTTATTTTGCCCAATCCCCTCGCCAATCGCTGTTCAACCACTTTATCCAAATCCACCATTTTCAAAGCTTCAATCTCTTTCCGTATCCTCGACATTTGCACCGCATCCGCAGCTTTCGTAGCATTCGTCAATCTCTTTCCCAGCCTTTGCCTCTCAAATCCTTTTGCAGTTTTAAGCGCGCTGCGAAGCTGTTTTCGAGCAGAGATGAGATGGATATTGAAATCATTTTGACGGGAATTGCGCACGCGGTTATGAGAGGATATTGAATCATCTTGATCGTTGGAGGAGCGCTTTCGTTTCGGCATTGTTTCTTATGTATTGTATTATGTCTAGAAGTTTGGGGTTGCGAATATCGAAGAATTGATTTGAGGATAAATTGGACGAAATAAATAAATTCAATCGCAGAAAATAATCCATGAAGCTCAAAATGACAGGGGTTATGTCGATCTCAAAGGCGGTGAGGAAATGTGGCAGAATCTAAATGTGGATAGTGGACAGTGGAGTCGAGTGTCAATCAGTTGAATCGTGTCATTGATCGGGGAATGGAGAATAAATGAAAGGCCGACAGGTTTGTATATACGTTTCTTTTTCATCTGTTCCTCTTTCTTTCTTTCTTTCTTTCTTTCTTTCTTTCTTTCTTTCTTTCTTTCTTTCTTTCTTTCTTTCTTTCTTTCTTTCTTCAACTGATTTCAAATTGCTCATATCACATCATATCACATCAACTAACAACATGGCGACCTCAACGCTCCACGCAGCGAACCTCTTCAATGTTAACGGTCTCGTTGCTGTTATTACCGGTGGCGGAACAGGTAATCCTAATTCCTTCCTCCGTTCTGTACTTTTTTAATGCCTAATCCTAGGTATTGGCTTGATGATGACCCGAGCTCTCGCTCTCAACGGTGCCGCCAAAGTGTACATTATTGGCCGCCGGAAGGAACCTCTTGAAGCTGCTGCCTCTTCCATAGAGACAGGAAATGTCATTCCTATCGTCGGTGATGTGACCGATAAAGAAGTTCTCGCTTCGATCGTCTCGAGGATCGAGTCCGAAGTAGGATACATCAACCTTCTAGTAGCCAATTCTGGCATGGCAGGTCCTCAAGCCACACAAATCCCCACTGCATCTTCCTCCCTCTCTGAGTTCACTGCCGCATATGGAAGTCCTAGTGTGTCGGACGTGGTTAAAACTTTTGAGTTAAATACAGTTGCCGTTTATTTCTCTGTCATGGCTTTCTTGGATTTGTTGGACAAGGGCAATAAGAAAGGGAATGTCTCGCAGACCAGTCAGGTTATTGCCACTAGCTCCATTACTGCGTTTAACAGAAATATACCTGGATCGTTTATCTACGGGCAAACCAAAGCTGCTACGACACATCTAATGAAGCAATTGAGTACACAATTAGTGCCGTATGATATTAGATGCAATACTATCGCGCCTGGTTGTACGTTACCTATCACAGCTTCTAAAATTTGTTCTAAGAGAAATACGCTAACCGAATTTAGTATTCCCCTCTGAGATGGCTGCTGGAATCATCGGTAGTGGGGTTTTCCCCAGAGAGAGGATTCCATTGCAAAGAGTAGGCACGGAAGAAGAAATGGCCGGCTGTATTCTCTTTTTGGCATCGAAGGCAGGGGCTTATTGTACTCACGCTCTTATTGTGGTTGACGGAGGCCGGTTGGCTATCCAGCCTAGTAGCTATTAAGTTCATGAACAAATGAAGTATTTAGGACTTTGTAGAAAGATACAGGAGACAGAGTAGACACATAGATCTTGTTGATTTATAGTTGAAATAATCATGTTCATATTATTGCGTGGGTGACGCCCAACAATATGACCATGAGGTTGGTGGAATTGTATATATGTTGTTACACTTGAGCAATCTAAGAAAAATGGGTACATGCACTAAAATGTCGCTACATGGTTCGACATCAAGATAGCTATAGCTTACCGACAACCTATTCCCAACCATTTCAACAATCGACGTCGGGAAAGTAATCCTCAATGCCACGAGGACTAACAAGAATAAGAATCGCACCCTGAGGTGAGGCACATTCCAAGTCGAGAGTTATAGCTAACCATGGAGGTTGAAATACTATACACCAACCCACTCATGCCTCTACTGCTTGGCTTGTCTAGGAATCCAATTCTCGAGCCGCATAAGGTGCACCACATGAATCGGATCAAAGTGTGTTTCCTTTCCCCTCTCCAGCTAAGCTTTGAGCCTTATTTTAGCATCAATTGTTTTGGAGCAAAACTCTGCATTGTCTGCTCATTTCATCAAATGAGACCCGGCTGGACAGAGAATTTGGAAGAGAACTTTTTCCCAGACCTGGCAGATGTGCAAAACAAGGTAGGCTAGTTGATTGTGTCGAGATATTGTCGAAATTTGTAGATGTGCGATAAAACAAGAGTAAATCGAGTGGTTTCTTGAGAATATTATCAGCGATTGTAAATATGCAACCAAAAGTAAGAAAAACGCCCTTCGGATGGTTGGCTGAGGATATGGGTATGGAAGAAATGAATAGCTTAGCTATGATTGTGGTGCAGAGTGTTGTCAATAGAAAAACGCTGGAATGATGGAAAAGAGTAACTAATGGTAATTGCGATCTACAACCAAACATTCGATAACAAGAAGGATTGGTGGCATAATGGCTTTTCTGGCATTATAAGCACCGAGAATCAAAATTATGATTGAAAGATGGTAAGTATACCAGGCAGAATGGCAAGGAGTTAGACTTTCAGCAAAGTTGCTTTGCCACTGAGTGGTACAGGACTTTCCGTTCGGCGTGCGCATGGGTAAGATATATGCCTTCGCGACGATCAATACATTTATGATTACATCAATGTCTTTGGATAGGTAGGTAGCTTTCTCTCCTGCTGCAAGAGATATTATGAGGTTTCTTCTGATAACATCGTCAGACGCTAAAAATTAGTTTATTCCAACCAAAAAATCGCTCACCAAGCAGATAGAGATATTGGTAAGAAAGTCATGAGATACAATCTGAGCAGTGAGCACTGAGAACAAAGAAGGACGAGGTAGACGGCGAAGAGAATGAGGGAAAGGGGTGGCAAAAGAAGACGAAGGATACCAAATATCGAATCTGCTCAAGGAAACGCAAAGGAAGATCGCGGACCTCAACAATATCCGGCCGAGGCAAAGCACAGCGCCAACAAAGAATAATCCCAGATCCTCGACTCGTGCCTGACATGATATTCACATGTGGCTCGATATTAGACACTTAGCATTGTGGGATCACTGGTGGATCTGCGGGTTTAACCCACCGGCTCAACGTATCGGCTGCTGCTGCCGGGGGGCATGTTATACCCCAAAGGATTACCACTATATTAAAATCCCTAGCTTAAATTTGTATGATCCAGTCTTGGCGCTTATAAAAGATAATTTCGCAGGAGTGAGTGGTGACCCTTCATCATTATAGGAAAGCGGGTATGCCGAGCCGAGCCGAGCCAGGTAGGTCACTGGCAAGAAATTCTCAGGCTATGAATAGCAAAAGCAAAGATAAAAGTGGCAGGGTCTGTTTTCTTATGGCTCACTCGGAGACGGAAGATGAGAAATTCCCGGAATTTTAATATTGTATAGTGGTCGAAAGTGTATCGTCTTGGCATGCACCCCTCTATTCCTGCCAGGGCCCAGATGAGAAGTAGACTTGTATTTTGTTGGCAAGTTATAACGCCCATGTGCTGAAGATATTTCGCTCGTCACGAGAGCAGCAAGGACCCGACAACTAACTCTGTACAAGATCCTTCCGCATTCTTGCCTCGGCTAATATATCTGCACTGTGGGTTAGATCTGGGGTATGATAGGTAACGAGGTTTTACCAGTATTTAACGGGGTGTAATGTGGATACTCGCTTCGATTTCTTTTTACCTATGAAACACATTCATCGGAAAAACTAACAACCATCCACTTTTCAATATACCTTTGCAGTAGATTAACGGAATAAATGAGCTGTAATTTACCGCCAAGGATTTCGCCTCCAAACTTTGGTAAATTGATGTTATGCCCAGGTGTATTGCGGTACTTCCGAAGCGGCTCGCCGGTCCGTTGCTAGGTTGCCAGGCGCTTACATGAAGAAACTAAATGAATCTTCTCAATTAGCCTCCTGAGTAGCACTTAACTCGAGGCAGTGCAGAAATTATCATGAAAATATTGCCTCCCACCACATGGGTCGACATTGATAGACATACCATCCACGAATAAGAGCATGTTGAGCTTCAGATAACATTAGAAGGATTAAGGACAATCGTCAATTCGATGATCCTTGAAACTGCAAATCTTCCATCTGGTAAGAAAATGTAAGCTGTAAGCCGTACGTATCGGACAGATGGCGGTGCACAGTTGTGGTGTGGCACTTCGGATGTTCTGTTTTTCCTATTTAGCCTGTTTGGTGATTTCCAAGATCCGCATCTCACTTTTGAAAACATAAGCGGTGCTGGTCTACTCGTTACTCGAATACGGTAGATGTAATTAGGGTTCGTCCCCGCATTTCTTGGTTCGACGCCCAATAATTGGCAGATTATCCATCGTACGGGGACCCCACAATATGCAATGCTAAAGAAAATGTGGAGAGGGCTCCATGCAGAATTTGAGGTGTCACTCACTTTGAGCGGTTGTAAGCTTGGCGTCTTGCATATTCATCCCAGATATTTGATTAAGCTTATTGGAGACCCCGGATTATCTTGATCATATGCGATGAATTTTCAACAATTATCCATAAAATCCGATCCATACTATGCACAAAAGTCTACTATATTGTAGAATCCCTGTTCATCACCCGACGATGTTTGTGATAAGAGTATCGGACGGATAATCTCAAATAATCCTAGTGTTGTCGCTGTGATAACACGAAGGTGGAGCCAAGGATGATATTTTAATACTGTAGAACGTATCATACTGCTGATGCCGACCTGAATCAATTGTGAAAGCGGCAACAGTGAAATGTTAGTCAAATCACATCCCATGGATCCTCGCTCCGTATTGAGCAACTTCGCCATTACTTTATTCCATGCGGCTTCTTTGCCTCCGCTCCGAATGTGATTTCTGCTCCTGCATCAAAGCTCGCTCTCAATATAGGGGCCTACCATATTTGGCTGCCATTGATCCACCGGATGGCTGCCCGCATTTCCATATTTATCAATCCCCTTGAAATTGCATTCAGCGTTAGGCGATATTGAAGTTGCAGCGAGGTACGTGCGACATGATAATGGGGATAGCTTGGCGTGAATGAAGACTATATAATGTGTTTGATCTCGCTGTCAAGGAATCTCCATCCTCCAACACAATCATCCCCATCCTTTCAAAATGATCTCAAGAGTACTTGCCATTTCTTCTCTTCTGGCTGCGGCCCGCGCCCAGCAGATAGGTACAAACACCGCAGAGGTGCATCCTGCCCTCACTGTCAGTCAATGTACTGCCAGTGGCTGTACTACTTCCAGTCAGTCTATTGTCATCGACGCCAACTGGAGATGGCTCCACACGACCAGTGGTTACACCAACTGCTACACAGGCAACTCTTGGGACGCCACTCTCTGCCCTGATGCAGTAACATGCGCTGCAAACTGTGCTTTGGATGGTGCCGATTACTCTGGAACTTATGGAATTACCACAAGTGGCAATTCGCTTAAGCTTAACTTCGTCACCAAGGGTGCAAACACCAACGTCGGCTCCCGTACCTACTTGATGGCCGCTGGATCGAAGACACAATACCAATTGCTTAAGCTTTTGGGACAAGAGTTCACATTTGATGTGGACGTATCGAACCTCCCATGTGGTCTTAACGGCGCCTTGTACTTTGCTGAGATGGATGCTGATGGAGGAGTGTCTCGCTTCCCAACCAACAAGGTAACCAATAATTCCAAGTCTGCGTGCGGAACGGATGCTGATTGTTTCTTTTAGGCTGGTGCCCAATATGGTACAGGTTATTGTGATGCCCAATGTCCACAAGACATCAAGTTCATCAACGGTCAAGTAAGTAGCCAGTGATATCTTTCAAATTTTTCATCATGTCCTGACTATACCACAGGCAAACTCCGTCGGCTGGACTCCTTCCAGCAATGATGTGAACACCGGAACTGGACAATATGGTTCATGCTGTTCAGAAATGGATATTTGGGAGGCGAACAAGATTTCTGCCGCTTACACTCCTCATCCATGCTCCGTCGACGGACAAACTCGTTGCACCGGAACAGATTGCGGCATTGGAGCAAGATACTCCTCCCTATGTGATGCTGACGGATGTGACTTCAACTCCTACCGTATGGGCGACACCGGCTTCTATGGTGCAGGTCTTACTGTAGACACCAGCAAAGTCTTCACCGTTGTCACTCAATTTATCACCAACGATGGAACAACATCTGGCACTTTGAGCGAAATCCGCCGATTCTACGTTCAGAACGGCAAAGTTATCCCCAACTCCCAATCTAAGGTTACCGGCGTTTCCGGAAACTCCATTACCGACTCTTTCTGTGCCGCACAAAAGACTGCTTTCGGCGACACCAACGAGTTCGCTACAAAGGGAGGTCTTGCTACCATGAGCAAAGCCTTGGCCAAGGGAATGGTACTTGTTATGTCCATCTGGGACGACCACTCGGCCAACATGTTGTGGCTCGATGCCCCATACCCAGCAAGCAAATCTCCAAGCGCCGCCGGTGTCAGCCGTGGATCTTGCAGCGCCAGTTCAGGTGTTCCCGCCGATGTCGAAGCAAACTCCCCAGGCGCCTCTGTCACCTACTCCAACATCAAATGGGGCCCCATCAACTCCACCTACTCCGCTGGCACTGGCTCCAACACTGGCTCCGGCTCTGGCTCTACCACCACATTGGTTAGCTCCGTACCAAGCTCCACCCCAACTTCTACCACTGGTGTTCCCAAATACGGCCAATGTGGAGGTAGCGGATACACCGGACCTACCAACTGCATCGGAAGCACCTGTGTTTCCATGGGTCAATACTACTCCCAATGCCAGTAGATTCTCTCCTTTTTGGAAACGCTTTGGATTTCGATTCAGAGCAGAGATCTCAATGAGTCTGTACATAGGGTCGGCTAGATGTTGATCACATTCTTTCATGTATTTAGTTGTTAAACAATTTGAAATCGCAATTCCAAGATGGGAAAAGAGAAGCAGGAAACATAAGGGCACATAATGAAGTCAATCGTTTATAAAAGCTCCTTGCAATTATCGTAATATTCCGAGTTGATATGTGACTTCTTGTGATATTATAAAGTTGATGAGTGACTCCTCATGAAATAAAAAATTAATTGAAGGATGTGATCTACAATTGCTTGGAAATTCCGAAGGTGATGTCTACCTTGTAATCCCTGCTTAGCTAATTCAAAGTGACGGTGGATCATTGGCCAATTCACAAATCATAACCTTTACCTTCAAAAATTATCCTTCCAGCAATTGATCCAACATTCGATGAATTGACAAATGTCTCTCTCCGAGTGAAGGAAAATGTCTTAAAGTACCTTTTAGGAAATTGGGGGTATAAATATTGGTTATCTTTCCGTTCTGGTTTTCGAACTAGTTTTACAACGGATGCAATTATTAGAGTGGTTGTGCAATGAACATAAAGCGAATCTATCTAAATAGTTTTAACCGAATCAAATAATGCTGGATTAGGTATAGGAGTAGTGAATTAGTTATTTACTGATTGAATGACCTGTACTAGGGGATTTTAAATCTTGTTATATAATGACAATATCTTAATCCATATGTTACGCCGGGTAACAAGAAGACGCTCACGTGTTACCAATATCATGTGACTGACTCAGTGAGGATCAGCAAGCTCAGTACTGAGCCATACTGATCCTACTGATCAGCTAGAACACGAAGGTCTATATAATCAAGATGGATTTCCTTTGTATAGAGCTTCGTGCTCAAGATCAATCATTTAGTATACTCTACTATTAGTTACGAATTGCATATCATTATTGTCATTACTTTAAGTCCCTGCTTGACGCCTAGTCATAAACCACCTCGAGAGCCTAGAGCACTTCCACGTGATCTAGACGGCAAACCTCGTAACATATTCTTTCTAATATATAAAAATAACTGAAATATATCTTTATAAATTGATAATAATAAGACTTTTATAAAGGAAGAAAAGAGAGAGAGGAGAAGGGGAAAAAGAAAGAGGAGAAGGGGAAAAAGAAAAAGGAGGGAGGGGAACCATAGGGTAGGAATATCGATGAAATAGAAAGTGGTTGAAGAAATGAAGCCGATAGCAGGGATTTTCATATGTGTCTCAAATTTAAGGCCACATCTGGTCACATCCAATGAAGTACGGGGCCTTGAACCATTCCTCCTCCTATCTAATTGCTGTGCAAAAAATATATAAAAGCTATACTACACTAGTAGCGCTTACTCGATATCATCGTAGAGCTTCAAAATTACCACATTTCAATATTTTAAATATTGAAACCCTCCAAAATATCGAAATTTGAAAAGCTTCAATTTCAAGTATTAGTCATCATTTAGTGTACATCCGTTCTACAACCGTGGAATTCCATCAATATCTACAACCATGAAAACCCCTATATCCGTACATCCTTTGAAAACCTATATCCCCAAATTACAGTTATGGGACTGACGCACGACCGACATATATGGACCCCAATTCCCCCTAGGTAAGTAGAAAGAACAATTCTGATGCTCATATCATATAGCAATGCTCTGCTCTCAATACTTCACCACAACTGAAATTCGATATCCGCAAACTCCCAGAATATATCGCGATACGCACGACGATGAATGCAATTGTCTGCACGAATGGCACAATTCAGACGATCAACTTCTTCACGGCCAACGAAATTTAATTATAGATCCCCAGGACTACGTCTACAATAAGGATCTACAGTATGGAAAGGCAAACTCGAGAATCGTGTGGTGGAGTCTGACAACGAAAATTGTACCAATCTCGCGGGATCTACAATGCTCCCTCCAAAGGCCAATTCTAAATGAATAGTTCATGATACGACCTCGAAAGGCTGAGCGATTCCAGCTCAAGGAAGAGACTGGAAATACTTTGTGCGACTCGAGCGAATATTGAGCTCTCCGTTGGTGTGATTGGAACGCAGTTTAGGAGTGTGCTGATGGTGGAAGCTGTCGCAAGAATGCCATCACTCCCAATGAGCAAGCATTCGTCGAAACATGAACAAAACGATTGACACAAAGTTAGATGGTACGATAGGCTTGTGAAATCAGTGAAGACTATTACAAAAACGATATAATTCAGCAGTATCTCTCGATATATTCATAAGTGACGACAAGTACAAATGCATTTCCATCGCGGTTTCAGAGCTATAAGCACACCTTTCCGTACTACCAGATTGGTGCAAGCTTTTTATTGCATATGAATTTTGATAAAACATCTTCACTATGCACCTCGATGTTATTTTTTTGGTGCTTCCACCACCAGGCCATGAAAAAGCTACTGGGATATACCGCCACCAACATTCGACACTTAAATTCGACTTCAATGCCTCTCAAAAGAACATCCACACGACTCAATTTCACCGGTCATTTGAGTGTTCACTGCTCAATTTTAGCCTAGACTAATATCCACAGGATTCGTTGTTCAAACTACACTTGGACGACCCCTTATTTTCGACCAACGGATCGTCTGAGCCCCGCCTGTCTTCACCGTTTAGCTTGCATCGAAAGAATGAAGATGTTCTCGAAATTGCTTCCAATGCGTCCCTAGTACCCTGCTACTGTTAACCTCTCATATTAACGGTATTCGATGACCACAAGAATGAATTTGCGATACAACTTCGTAAAGCGTATTGCGTATTTACGTTCTCATCAAAATCTCTGTCTGATCTAGACCCCCTTATCCTGGATTCAGGGTCCAAATTAATATAGTGAGCAACGCTGCTACCCTATAAAGGTACTGTTTATCCCAGTACCTCGGCTTCGTTTCAGGGCCTTCTAGCCCACACCGTCGTCAGGCCCACTGTTAACTGTTTCATCCCCATTCGGATCCATAAATAGCCTAGTCTAGCCTAGACACAGCCTGCTGATCCAATATCACCAATCGATATCCAGCGTAGGTTGAATCGAAATCTGGCTTGGACCTCCATTCTCGAATTTAGCATGAATTTGAAGAACCCCCAAGAATGTTTATTTTCACCAAGAATCCACATCTCAAGCTTTCCCCGTCCGTGTCTCCATATACTCGAGATGCTCAGACAGTAGCTTACCATATTCACGAATCACAACTTCTCGAAATCACATAAAATGATGATCTCTTCATCAAACCGCCTCGTAACGACAATAATGCAGAAATAATTCAACAACAGAGGATTAATATCCTCGACACTGAGACGTTGCGTAAACATGGTAATTAAAGCACCAACTTCCGATATCACTCCGCTGTGCATGGTTCACTTGACGGACACAATTTTAGCTGGATCAGGGGTAATGAGATTCTCTCCTTTCCTTGGATAATGCTAATAGAACGACCTCCTTACACGGTAGATTTGGTGCAAATGGATCTTTGAGCATTTTAGTGTATGCCATTGTTCTTTTAAATAGTTTTAAGGTTCTGCCTTACTTCATCTTTTAATCCATTCTCCTTGATTGATACTCGTATTGATATCCGTTCAGATATTTGGAGGCCTCGTATCCGTGAAAATCCCAATTCGAAAGCATACATCATAGCAACATTCCAATTCCACTCTCAAGATATCATTCTTAAACACTTGAGTTAAGACAGTTTCTTTTCGATCATACTTGGACCCGAATCAAAAAGCCAAAATGTTCTTCTCACCCTTCATCACTGGTCTCCTCCCAATCTTAGCAGCAACTTCCACACAAATCGAAACGCCTCAACATCCCAGCATATTCATCCTCAGCGACCATGCATCCAGTACCTCAGCACTAGGAAACGCCCTACAAACTTTAGGCTACACACACATCTCATCAGAAACGTTGAATAGTTCGTCACCACAACTCAGCACCCATACATTCACCGAACTTTCCACAAATGCTGCGTCAAATGAACTTTTACTTCAATACCCGAATACCAAATTCATCGTTCCCATTTCATCAGCGTCGAAAGAAAATCGTGAAACTGGTGTGGAAAGAAGACCATGCGCCAACAGCTGGCTAACTCATTTGGCTGCTTGGAGTAAACTACTAGCCGAACCCGCCTCAGAAATCAACGCAAAGGAAGAAATCGAAATTGCTCAGCACGAGAAATTAGATTCCATCCGAAGCTCATTAGAAAGCGAAGGAAGACTATTAGAAATTATTCTAGATGAGCGAGAGAAACACAGAGGCGAGAAGTGGTTGAGGTTATGCAAGTTTTTGAATTTGGGATATAGTGTTGTGGAACGATTGAATTTGAAGGAATTCCCTTCTTCGATGGGACAAGAGAGGAAGGGTTCCGGGATGTGGGGATTGGTCGTGCAGAAAAGTGGTGTTTGAAGAGATCTATAAGTTCTAGGATGATTTCTAGAGATTCGTGAGAGGGATGTGGTGGCTTTCATAGGAAGATCATGAAATGCTCGGCTGGGCTGTATATGCTCTCGGTGGATCTTATTTCTTAGCGCGGTGTGCGTTAAGGGGGGTATGAATACCATGTGGTGTCTTGCTATGGGTGGATGCACGAGAGAGTACTTACTCTTCACGACTTCCGCGGCTGCTGGTCTAGTGAGCATCTCTTTCCAATGGCACAAAATGCTCGAGAAAGTGGCTCTACGCGATAGATCTTGGTATAGGAGGGATAGAAGCAGAGGTCTGCAGTTACTTAGAATGGGTACTGTCTGAAACCTGGCACAGGGTAAATAGATAGGAAGATAGATAGGAAGATATCACCATCTTCCCAAAAAATTATTACAAAATAGATAATATAAGAATAAATCAAGTACATCAAAATCAATTCTCTTAAAATCGATCATTCCAAGCAGTAATTAAATATAAATTATTATAATAAAAAATCATCTAATTATGAAAGAAAGATAAGATCTTACATAATTAATAATCTCACTTAGAAGTTAAAGCTCTGATTGTCTAATCATTCAAGATAATAATATAATATATAAAAATACTATTTCGTGATACCTCCGAATTGCAAGACTATCGATTTCTAATAGAGTGAAAACCTTTCCTTCTGACATACGCGAGTAGGTACCTAATTAATAGATAATATCTCGTATATATAATTTATACGAAACTTATCTGTAAGATTTATCTACATAAATAAATTCACGAATCGCGACAGCTGTAATGATAACATGATGAGGGGTTAGTATGCTATTTCTAGATTGCAATATTACCGATATATTGGTGATAGCTAGAATGCACAAAATCCGGGTTGGAGTTTTGAGATTTCACAGAGCCAGCCTTATTATGTTGAAGTTAGTGAGGATACTATACTATTGATCATTATTGGGATTATAATAAGTAATTAGAGAAAAGTGCTGATTTTATAACCACGGCCTGGAGATCAAATATAGAGATTGTATATGATAATTATACTCATACTCAAACTCATACTCATACTATCCACATTCAGAAATGAATTCCGCCAGGTTAAGCACACCCCAAAAAAAATTTGAGCTCCACGACCTTCCTACCACAGAAAGTAAACAAACTCCAACAAACAACATCACCCAAATTCCCAAATTAACATCTCGTCGCGACGAAAACCGCAGTTTCCAATTGATGAATATACTGCTGCACACTAACATTTTCCGGGGATTCGCTCAGATACGAGTTCTGAATATAATTGCTCGCTATACATCCATCACATCACATCAATTATCAAATCATCCTAACAAAATCTCAAGCGCGAAAAAAAATAAATAACGAAAGAGATCAAACATACCGAATTCCCTCAACTCATTCCATTCATTAACAATTTTCTGCAACTGTGGTTTTGCAAGGATCATGGGAGGAATACTGTCAGTATCATTATTGATCAATTGTTTGATGGTTTCGAGATCCGTCACCATGGATTTCCAGGCGCCTTGGAGTAATTCCAATGTGCGCATTGCGGGTCTGATTTCTTGCGTGAGATTGTTGACTTGGCCCTGGGAATAACTTTATTAGTATCTAGATATTATGAATATGTTAGGCTCGTTGGGATTTAATCACTTACATTAACAAACCTAATGTTAAGCTGTAAGCGCGAAGCAGTTTTCTGCTTAGCTTCATACTCGTCCATCACATCTTGAATCTTTTCCATGGCCTCCCTCATACCCTTGATTTCGTTTTTTGCTCTTTGAACGAGTCCTACTCCGATGAAAGTTCCCACTGGCCAACTAATGAGGGTTAGCTGAGGTGAAAAGAAATGATTGTCCTTAGGTAACTTACACCCACATATATTTGGGAGCGTCAGTCAGCACCTTATTCTCTTCAATCCATCGAGATAATGTCAGCAAGTGCCTTTCAATCAAATATGAACAAGAAAGTTTTCATACTGTCATCAATCCTTGCCTGGTATTCATCCAATTCTGCCCGAGCGGCATCAATCTTCTTCTGCATATTTTCGATATCGTTACCCTCCCTAATCAATTGAGCCTCAAGTGAAGTCGCATTAACTTTAAGGCCAGATTCGTGTTGCTCGCATTGGCCATGAAAGTTTTCAAGCCCGGCCAATGCTTGTTGTGCGCCAGCCTGTAGTTGTTTGATTATCCTGAGTTCCTCGTCGACCACGAATTGAATGCCTTCTTTTAATTCCTTCAACTTTGCTTGGTCTGGGTTAGGTTTGTTGTTTTCGTCGTGAAAATCACCGATCCATTTTAGCATGAGAACTGTGTATGACGTCTCCTCGGTTCCACCTGCCATGGTGGCATAGATCCTGATCTGCGCTGCCATGTCGACGATGTTACGCCATGTGTGATCTCTGAAGTATACACAGTCTGTTTTGATCTAATAGATGAATTAGTATCCTCATCAACCAGCTTTCTCATGCAATGTTACTTCTCATCATGCGGATCATTGGATCAGTGTGTCTTGAAAGACTGTGATTGGAAACCCACCTTTGTATAGGTCTTCACAAGAATATCTACTTCTTTACCGAGGTCCGTACTCAATGGATCAGTAGTCAAGATGCCCAATGATCGTAGATAATCATTGCGCGTAGTTGGGAGCAACCTGCCTGTCCCGAGAAACCGATTCAGAGCCTTCATATCAGAAGAGTTGAATATGAAAGCTCTATCATCGTCTTCCGGGTCAGCAGCAAACCTGGAATTGGTGCGGTTATCAACAAACATTCCCTTTGGGAACCAAACCTTCTCGTCGTCAATCGGTCTCGAGGGGTCGAACGACATAATTAATGATGTAATGTAAGAAAGGTTGGAAAAAGTTGAAGTTTTCGGTTGGGTGATGAGAATGGAGATATGAGTGATGGGGGTGAATGGATTCAGAAAAGACAACAAGATCTTTTCCTTTTTAAAATGCTTTATTTCAGGAAGACTGTCCGATGTATCCTTGTTACACGAAATGTGACCGGCTATCATATTCCGTGGCCTTAAATATCCCCACGTTATGAAGAAATGCTTACGCCCACTAACATACGGAAGTAGTAAAACCACGGCCTGGTCTTGTTTAATGGTAATGAGGTGACTCTTGCAGCAAAAATTTCTAGAGTAACCAAGAGGTTGAAATATTGCATAAAAACATATGATGTGGATTCAGCCATTGACATCTCAAGGAAGCTGTTTGATTGATTCATTATGCAGCAAACACTTGTCCATCTACATGGCTTGCGTAGAATTGAGGGATAGCATAGCATTTTGTGAAACAATAAGGTACGGCTCACACACAAAAAATGGTGGGAGAGAGCCTAATTACTCTTACGATATGCGATTGGATTATGTCATATTGAGGTGCAGCAGCCGTTGCAATAAGGTGGCTGGAAATTTTTAATCATCAATGCGCAAGAACGGCATATGCACGTACGAATATATGAGTGACAGCATGAAGTATAAGTTGCGGGGTAATTTCGAGAGCGAATAAGCGTGATTGAGATGCAATACAACTGATGTGACGACTATAAGGGCTGTAAGGCATTACCACACTCCCCATGCACCTCAGAGGGGATTTGGTAAAGGGCGGACGCATCCTGATTACTTACATTGTTGAAAATCCAATTGTGCTTTCACGGCACTTATTCTTGCATTATGAGGCTATCAAAGTCAGCCCACAATCAAACCTGCATGATTGCAGAAGGTACATCTCCTAATAAAACACACACGGGGAATGCCGAAAATCGTAATGAAGAGAGCTCGAGGTGGATGTTGCAAAATCAATTCCCCGTATTTCTGCAACCACAAGCAGCTCGTCAAATAGACGCGGTAGGCGCTATAGCTTTTAATTGGCTCCTGCATGTGGGGAAACCATTTTCTGCTTGTGCCCAATCGAACCTCGAGCATGGCGTCTAGAAATTTGAGCCAATTAATACAGGAGGGGCAAGAATTTTGTAACGCTCTTCGAGTAACTTAGTGGAACTTGATAGACTCTCAATTCATCCAAGCGCATGCAAGTGATATGCAGGATATAGGCCGAAGGGACAACCCCTCATTTTAGATTACTGACGTTGTCATATCATAAGAAGAGGCGGCTAGGTTTGCGGTGCCCCCACGTCGATGTTCTCACCTCTAAATAATTGGATGAGAATGTTTTTCAATTAGCCATAAGGCGGCAGACACTTGAGACTAGCCAGTCTTCTTGAACTCAGGGAGGGGGAAATCAACCCTTTATCGTAAGTTTGTTGGTCATAAAAACTAAGTGAGTGATTAGCTGAACGTTGTATTGGCGCATCAAATTCCAAATCTAGATTAAAAGAATCCTCAGGTAACCACCAAATAGTGATCCGTGACCTTTTCTAGATTACTTCACAATCGATTGTAGTTTATGGTAGGCAGGGCTACTTGTAAACCCGCTAGTCTGGTCAGTTTCGTTACGTTTGAACTTTTCACCTTGGCTCCTAATTTCCGCTCAGTTGTCTCGACTTTTTGCACATGACGCGACATTGAGGCGCGCTGTCCAGGCTATTCTCCTCTCAACTCTTTTGCCCTATACAATAAAGAAGAGCTCTCCCATATCTCCTACGAAAATTTAGTCAAGGAGGATAGTATAACTGAAAGAGAAACTACTAATGTTTGGCTTTTGAGCTTTCAAACGAGACATCATGAGAAACATCATCATTCCACAACCGAACACCCCAGCTGGGTGGCAGGCTTATGCGAACTCGGAGGCCGTAGCCAGTATCCCTCTACAGGCAGCCCAAGATGTAAACCAGACTTCGGTGAGTAAATTTGCGTGTTGCCCTGTTGTGCAAAGTTGATCTAATTCCCCCTTCTCAGAAAATTGCGACTTTCCGCGGAGTTTTCCTCAATGCAACCACGGTTCTCCCACACTCCATGAGCAGGATAAATGTCTATGCCGACGTCCTTGCATTCACGAATCAGACCACCATTGTTGCGCCTAACGATAATGGAACAATCCTCATTGTATCCAGAGTTCTTACAGCGACTGGACCAGTCACCCTCACAGTTCCAAGGGGTCTGGCAACAACATGTGTCGTCTCAATCTATGCATCTGTCCTCAACCAACCAATTACGGTAGCCACTGGCGATGGTTCCAAGCGAGTTAACCTTGACCAAATAGGAACTGGAAAAGTCAACTCCGGGGTAATTATAGTCTTTAGCCCAAGTGGCTTGCAGGTTGAGTATCAGAGATATTACCCTTCTACCACCAGTAAGGATCTTCAGGCGAGCTTGAATACGCAGCTACGCATTGCTCTTGTCCAATTCTGGCGTAATAGTTCCATTGCGATCTCACTATGCTCTCATGTTGCACAAATTACCACGAGGCAACAAGCCTATGCCCTTCTAAATACACAGGCAAGAGCTCTTGGGCAGCAACTCGCTGGCCAAGCCATGGCTGGACAAAATATGAGTTATGCACCGGTGTTAGTCCTCAGTCGATATAAAGAGACAACGCAAAGCGCGTTAAATGCTGCCTTTGCATTCGAACACCAATTTGAACGTTTCCAAGACAAAGCAGAGTCCTTGGATATTCAAATTCAAGCATGGAATGCCATGTTGTCGCAAGCCATCAATGAGTATAACATGAGGATCAATATACGCAACTTAGCGTTCGAGAAGTACGATTATTCAGTGAAAACAGCTACTGGCTGTCACCAGCAATTTGAGAATGACGTGTTTGCCTTGGAGCTTTTGCGGATTGCATTTCAAGCGGGATTAAATAAATGGGTTTTCGAGCAAAAGTTGAAAGCGGTGTTTGAGATTCTTCAAGCAACGATCAGTAAGTCACTCTACACCAAGTTAAAAGTGTTTTTGGGATCATACTGAATCATCCCCTAGCTTTTGCGGTCGCGGTGGGTCAGCTGTGTCTCGGCAGCCCTGGTGGAATTGGACAAGGTGCTGCAGCTGGAAGACAGGCAATCGGGGCTGTTATAGCAGCAGAAAAACTCGTTGGCCAGGTGAACAAAGTGTTGTCCTCTGGTACATTACAGACGCTTCTAGACTGCATTGAGGCCCTTGGCACTCTATATCCGTCAGTGGACACAATAGTCCGGACAATAATGCAATTTGAAAACAATCCAAATATTAACATCCCTTCCACTGGGGATATCTCAGGTACGAGTCGAGGGGACGCTGACGCTGCAGCAATTGTAACCATGGCTGCATGGGACAAATGGCTTCTAGAAGCTGACGATCAGATGGCATTTGCGGTTGGGCAGGGGATTGATGGTGCCAGTGCCTATCAGCTGGGCCTACGGAAGCATGCTATCAATGGCAAGCAACTAGCGCAGGCACAAGCAGAAGCAGTCAAGTCTGGGTATGAGTATGTTCAGGCCCAAATGGAAGTAATTCGGAGTTCGCAGAACATTTCAGATCTTCAAGCACTAAAGGCTGGCTTTCACGGTCAAGAGGCTGTTTATCTTGAAGCAAAATCAATGTTCTATGATCGGGCCATGGCCTTGCGAACCAATGTCGTCCTCTCACTCCGAAATATGGCTTGGGCATATCGCTACTGGGCACTCGCCGATAGTTCGATCAATCTCGACGCTCAAAAATCTTTAGTCGAGTACCAGCAGGATCTTTCCATCGTCATCATGGAGTTGGAACGTGCCGACTCAAGATGGGCCAGTGATCATCAACGTGAGTCCATGAATTCCGTAAATTCTTTCATGGCGGTACTTAACAGTATTGTTAGCTTTTAATTACGATATTGCATCAAACACGGTGAGATTGCTCCTTGGCCACTCTGCTTACCATGTATAAACACAAATTGACATGAGCCTGTAGCTTCCCTCCAACCAAGGCCAATCCATGATTAATGGTATCAAAAGCGATAACCACACTGCCAGCTTTACTCTCCTCACCGACAAGCGTTTTGCAAGTCAATTTGTTGAAGGGTCTCATTATCGACTGAATGGTATGGATCCCACGCTTAATGGAATTCTCCCCAGGCCCGAAGCAATGCAAGGGGGTGTAGTTGTAGTGAAGCTGCAGATCACTACCTCAGGGATCTATTCGGATATTTACAAAAATCAAGTATTTCATTTTGCCAGCCTTCCTCAAGTAAGACGATGTTCATATGATCTTTATTCGAACGGAGGGAGAGGAGCGACGCGTGATGAGCCTATCTTCGAAACTGTAGATCATGCGGAGCCCACGCCCTTTACTCAATGGAAGATAAAACTGCTGAATCCTGAGCAGGTTATTTTGAATGGATTGACAGGAATCAATTTGAAATGGAAGGGGCGTGTTCGGTTTGATGAGAGACATCGTTTGATGCATGGCATTGAGGAATTGTAGGAAGAACTGATGAACGATAGTATTTTAGGTCCACGGGATAATCATCAGACTGGTTTATCTTTCAAGCGCTCTGCATGAGAATTAGCAAATCTGCATCTTGATTAGCACAACAACCAATTTGAGAAATCGCACGACTGTCGTAGTTAATTGCGGTGAAGACGTCGTGTATGTGAGGTTTTTAAGACATTCCATCAACCTGCTGCATGTTTCAGTTGTGCTTATTGTTAGTCAAATATTAGTCATCTAGATTAAGGTGGTCTCCAATTACTTCATCAAAATTATCATTGGAGCTTTCCGCAGGGTTTCAGCGCCTTTCTTCGGTTTTCCTTAGGGCCATATGCTCCGAATTTTTAAAGTTCAGTGACTAAAGTGGCGTCTGTTACAGGGGTTTCAGGTTAGTCCACATATCATCTCGAGTATTTTCCGGGGAGTGGTGGCTGTGGATGTCAGGATAAGAGAATACTTCGAGAGATTCCATTCACACTTATTATTTTGCCATTTTAACGATTCTGATCATGCCATTTCTATTTCAATTTCTATGAACATGAACATATACTCCATCTCATTGAGTGAATTATAAAGCATTTAAATTCTCCATAAGAAATATTCTGTATTAACTTTACTGCCGTTTTGCTCCAATCAGAACCACATTGACGTCAGTTCGATACTACACAGTTATCTCTGAATCACCACATCAACACCCACCGCTCCTTCTCAATTTCCATCTTTGCGTTGAACGTCAGCAAGGTTGCCACTGCTCAAAATGGCAGACCATGCATTCGCACTCAGGAGGGAGTATATTAAAGGACTTCCCAAGATCTCTTCGTCTTCATCCATCGCAGATATGAGAATCACCGAATCTCAAAAGTTAAAAGTCCTCGTGGCCGCAAATGGAAGTAAAGATGTTGCACAAGCTCTTGCACTCGTAGTGAGGCTATCCAAGAATCCAAAAATCGAAACACGAGCGATAATTGACGAAGAAATATGGCCATCATATCGATTATCTCAGGAGACGCTGGCGTACCAAAATAAAAGGTTCTTGACCAGGGAGACAGATGAGGCAAGGAAAGGTATAGAACGAGATCAAATCGAATATTTCCGACAAGAAGCCTTCGAATTGTGTGACTGGGCAGATATACTTGTACTAGCACCTATTGATGCCGACACGTTTGCGAAAATGTTGCACGGCATTACCGACTGTCTGTTGCTTGAAATTCTCCGCGGGTGGGACGTTTCCAAGAAGATATTACTCGTTCCGGGAATGACGACATCAATGTGGGAGAATCCTATCACGAAGAAACAATTGAACAAAGTGCGGAGAAAGTGGCAATGGGTTCGAGTTATGCAACCGATACTGTGGCATTATGATGCGAAGGGTCCAGAGAAATGTTTCGTGGGATGGGATGGATTCAACGAACTTGTCGATGTCATCAAGAATCAAGCGGAACTTTTGACTATTGGCCATGATGTGGATATTGCTGCTTCCGGCGCGGCCAGTCTCGCAAGATACAATATGAAGACAGATGCGCTCCTTCCACCTGAGATATGGTCCCTCATTTTCGAATACGTGGGGGATTGGGAGGTGTCGAGAGCGCTTAACGTGTATGCCAAAATTCCAAGACCAATTGAATGGCAGCCAAAGCCTGATGATGCGAATGACGAATTACAAACTTATATGCGGTCACTCGAACGGATTATTCTTACATCTCCCGTCTACAAGATCATAGATAAACTAAATGCGGCGCCCGAAAACATGCGAGAGCTCTCCCCATTATGTGTTAAGCTCATAATTAAGTTCTGTCTTACAGAAGTTCTCTCATATTTGGAAGCGAAATTGAAGGATGTATTCTGGGCTACGTTTGGACAAAAACTCTTACCCACCAAGGCGTCTGCGGTTTATGGACGCACCGAGATTCTAGAATGGTGGCGCACATCTCCTTCTTTCCTCTCTAAGGACTATACCGCAGAAGCAATCGATGGAGCTTCCAAATCTGGATACGTACATGTTCTTGATTGGTGGAGAAAGTCGGGACTTCCATTAAAATACACAGAACTGGCGCTTGAGCAAGCATCCTCCAAAGGACATATGCTAGTTCTCGAGTGGTGGAAACAAGCAAGCCTTCCCCACAACGAAGTCGAAAGACGAACTCGGCATGCAGAAGCTACATCGAGCAACTCTGATGTCTTCCCAGCTCTACAACTCAAGCCTGGTAAAGCACTACTGGCCGCTGCGCAAAACAATAAACCTCTCGTCCTTCGCTGGTGGGACAATTCCGGTATTCCCATCGCCCATTCTGAGTCCGTAGCTAAAGTCGCGTCGGCCCATGGGCATGTTGCATGTTTAGATACATGGCGCGAACTGAAGGGCGAAAAACTCACATTTGACAGCCAGGTGTTGGTAGGTCCTACTAAAAATGGACATGTAGAGGTATTGGAATGGTGGGCAAATTTCAGTCATGGATCTAATGGAAGACCTGGTGGAAGAGTCGAATATAAGACCTGTGATATTGAAGAGGCACTTGAAGATAGCGTGAGTAAAGAGGGCGAGGAATTGGAGGTTAGAAGATGGTGGGCGAAGATGGGATTGAATTTGGGCGGCTCGGTTAGCGAGTGGACGAGAGTTAAGGTCTTATAGATGGATTTCATATGGAGGGACGTAGTATTATGTTAGCAATGCACGGTAAGTGGAGTTGGGTGGATGGGCTGGCTGGCTGGCTGGCTGAAATGAACAAGGGTGTATGAAAGCATGGATGGATAACAGGAACATAAGCATTTACGAGGAGTTACATAACGAGTTTGATATTTGAAACATTTTTATTTCACTGCAGTCGGTACCCCAGATTGTCTGATATGATTTTTGCACATTATTATATCTAATTGCAGGTCCAGATACTATACTCAGTAAAGCGGATAATATAATACAATATAATACCAAAAAATACAAATATCTACCCGAAGCGGGAGATAAATCGCCGTTGTAAGTACTGCGGTGAGCGGAGACTGGGGTAGTTCCTTTAACCTATATATATATATATATATATATATCTTTGATCAAGAGCGAAGAGCGAAGAGCGAACATGGAGGAAATAGTATAAAATCTTACGAAAAAACTTTTCCTTGATCTAGGACCTGGAGGCTGGCTGGCTGTTGTATTTGAGGGAGTGAAGATTGGATATTTGAGAGGGAGGGGGAGCGGGATGAAGGTTTGAATGACGTCTTGGGAGTTTGTTGTGTACTGGCTGGCTAGTTGCTTGGAGGTTGGAGATTGGGTTGTGTTGATTCGTATTAGCGTTTGATTTTGTGAGTTATTATCCTCGTTCAGATTGGGTTTGTGGATTTGTAATGTTGTTTGCTTTCTTTCTTTTTGGTTTTCAGGGAAGAAAGGTCCGGTCTGAATATTCTCACCACTGGGTAGGAGGTCACAGGAGCTTTCGATACCATGGTTTGAATATATTGAATAACGTTTGTGGCAAGGGGCGCAATATCGTCTGTTAGCGCGTTTCAAATTCGACACTGAGTGATGGGATGGAGACTTCATCCTGGTTTGGCTTTTGACTTTGGGCCTTGTGTGGAGACTTACCGTTAGAAATATGGTGGAGAGTGATAATGATGGTCATACAGCTCAACTGATTATACTTCACTCCACTATGTGTACCTGTGGAGTAGACGATTTCCTCCCAACTGACGTGACAGGAGCTCATCCAGGACGCCCTGTAAGTGAGCTACTCAGCTTTAGGTAACATGGAGCGAGGTATCCGTTTATTAGAACTTACGCTTTCTTTGCCTCGCGTTCTGCAGATACCAGTTAGTTAGTTTCATCCATCATCCCCCAAAAAAAGAAATCTCACCATCCACACTCCCTCGCCTTCACCTCCACTGCCATCAAGGCCGCTCTCAAAAACGGCATATCCCGAGGTTTCTCGAATCAATTCCCGACACCAACCTCGGATCCTCCCGCGGTGATGCTCCCAATCCCCCATCCTCGGTATCCGTGGATCAGTACCATAATTCAACAACTCCACAGTAAGAAGATTCTCATGTCGACGCATGAAATAGAAGTGCGTCGTATAGGTAGCATAATGGAGAGGTCGCCCCATACTCTATTCCGCACGTGGTGCGTGATGTACTTCGTTGGGGTCCAAATGAAAATTTAGGGCGAGAAGGAAGTTATGGGGTTCTTCGGTCATGGAGTGATCGGAAACTATCTCCCAAAGGAGGGAAAGATTTTCAATGTATATGAAGGGCTTTGTGAGACCATCTAGTTAGTCATTCTGACGTCTTTTTGGGAGTTTGCGGAGTTTATTTGCGCTTGTTTTGATTGGGTGTTATTCGAGCGAAAAGCGATCGGAGTGAAGCGACTGCACGATTTGTGGTTTCAGAATAATTAAAGTAGGTAGTAGATACTCTTAGCGTCAGTTCCACCCTGCTCACCGAGTTTTATCTACTCCGTAAATTGCACTGCACTGCTGCGCTGCACTGCACTAATGTATTGATTTGGTAAATTTCGACCAAACTAGGCAGGGATGCTTATTTTAGCGTCAATTGGATTGAGGCTCTTCGGAATTTTTTACCTCAAAACCAAATTTTCATTGAGCTGAGACAACAAATTCCACTTATTATGCCCACTCTTGGGTCAAGCGACACTTCGACAAGCTTCGGTAGACCAACGGTTGGACTAGCGTTCCTTCCTCTTTGGGATGTCGAAGAGTGTGGGGTCGGGACTGATATGGCTTGATGCATGAGTGGGGGGAGAGGGAGGGGTTGAATGTAAAGGTAAATGTAAAGGTAAATGTAAAGGTAAATGTAAAGGTAAATGTAAGCATGCATGTACGGAGTAACTATGTACCTACTGCGTACTAGTACGTCCTACTAGGTACTTTTCATTCAATTCGCTTCTATCATTGTCACTCTAGATCACCTTATCACCATTGGATTGTCTCATCATCTAATCTTTCTATTCCATTTATAGATAGATAAGACCATAAATTGATATTCAGCCAAAATGCATCAATCCAGATTCCAACTCAGACCTTGGGAGGAGTAAAAAGAAGCTCACTAGGATCCTTCAGGCTTCAAAGAATCTGAGAATCAGAAACATATGTTGAGGGGTCAATTGTTGTCAATTGTTCATTGTTCTCATGACACCCGAGCAAGCAGTAACATTCAACGGTCCCGGCGAATAGTAAAAAGTTTTGCTATTCGGACACGGCACCGTCGGGATATGAGGCTCTGAGGGTCTGAATTACAGCGAAATTCATCCCACTCTTTTGCATTCAATTAATCTATCCAAGTCTCCTCCGTACACGTATGCGTTTTTGGGCGCGGAAAAATGCACTTTTCTACATTGCATTCTCTCCATTTCGTTCGCATGTTTAGCCTTACTACATCATAACATCAGCTGGAAAAAAAATTGGGAGTTTTTTATCTGCATATTTCAAGGACCTTAATGTAGTGCAACATTAAGTCCCCTGTCTTACTGGTCCGCTGTGGCTCCAAAGATTGCATTCTTACGGGATGTCCGTAGGTGTTGTACTTCAATGTAACCTCGCACGTGGCACCGCACAAATCTATTGGTCGTCAATGCATCAATGTAGTGTTACCTGAGCTGCCTTATTACATCACGGGGAGGCTCAAAATTATTATAGAAGTAGAGGTTCTTTTAAACGTGAGAATTACCCTCTGTCTTTATTGTTTCGTGTATTAAATTATTTTCCCATTGTGTTTGTTGATATAAAATGGCTTCCATCGGAGACCAATCGGAGTCGAGTGCTTATCAAAAGCAAGGCAAAGTACAGAATAAAAAGGCGCCTAAACGGGAACCTGTGTCGATTGCTGAACTCTGCGTCGGATGCATCGTATGGATGCCAGAACAAGAGGGTGCCGAAAGTGCCAGGTGCATTATGCCTCATTGTCCCTGCAACCGTTCGGAATTGGATGAGAATGGATCTGAACATCATCTTGTGGTTTTGGATGTCTTTAAAACGAACAATGGAGATGTCAGATGTCATGTCGGAAAGGTTAAATTCCCCTAAAAACACAACAAGCCCTTCCTTCAGCTAACAATTACCTCTAGGTAACTTCAAAAGTAAGCAAAGCGAAAAACTTTACCGCCCGTATCAAAATCCATCAAGGGCCTGCAGCTTCATCAACAGAACAACGTGACTTGGACGATGGATTATATCTCGAAACAGGAGAACTGCGCAAACAATCTCACGTCTCTTTGGGGCACGTTTATGAGGTCTCACCCTCACTATTTAGCACAAAGAAAGGTGTACCTGCGTACGATAGGAGGCTTTCGGAACAGAGCTATTACCATTTGATGAAAGCTATGGGGATACCAGCAGCTAAATATGAGCGTACAAGAGACGTGGTGCAAAACGGAGCAACGACGCGCACTTGGATCGCCGGAACTCAAGCAAATTTCTACCACGAGACCCTGGAAGCACGAGTTGTTGATTTACCTAATGGTGCATCATCCATCGGAACCGCCCAGCGCATGGCAGCCTTTCAGAATCATATCAGACCTGCTCCCCTCAATTCCCAACGTCGTCCAACTTCTCCACCTGAGGATTCACCAACTAGTCAATCAGGCGTCTCTACAGCATCAGGACAGAGTCTTGATGAGAATCCAATCTATGGGAGTCCAAACTATGGCAGTCCAAACTATGAGCAGCACAGCCCGCATGGTAGACCAATACCGTCTCGTCAAGGATCAATACACTCACTGATGACACACTCGTCCCATGCCGCATCAACCACAACGATGCATTCCTCACTTATATCACCAGGCCATGACACGAGATTCACAAAATTTGACGCTGATGCCGCTGCCGCTGCCCGCCAGCAGGACGCTTCGATTCAAAGAGCTAGGGACGAAGCAGATGCCGCCGCCGAAAGAGAACAGGAAAATAAAAGAAAAGAGTATGAACGCCGACAGCGGGAACTTGCAGAAATAGAATATCAACATCAACAGCAGGAATTGGCAGACAGAATTCAAGAGGAAAAGGCAAAAATAGAACAGATACGTCTACAGGAAAAAGCACGAAGAGAACAGATACGTCTACAGGAAGAAGCGCAAAGAGAACGGATACATCGAAACTTGAAAGCTCTAGATGAAGAAGAAAAGCGTCGAAAGGACGAAGCTCTACGAAAACAACAACTGCGTTTACGCGCGGAAATTGCAGATACAGAACGTCAACGTCAAAGCATAGCTTCTCTGGAAGAAGAACATCGAATTCGAAGAGAACAACGACGTCGAAGCAGAGAATCTGTGTCCACTGTGTCCACTGCGTCTACAGAACGTGTACTTCGAACGGAAGCTGCTCGGGCAACGCAGCATTATCTTGGAAAGATAGCTGTTATGGAACAAGAACACCCACCTCAAAAGGAATACCTACCACAAATGGAACCCGCTCCTCTAGGAAGAGAATATCTACGACGAGGCGCAGCTCCCTCGGAAAGAGAACAAGCACGTCGACCCGAATCTACGCGACAAAGCGATATCGGAAACGGTAGCACTGCCACTTCTGGCACTTATTCCTCCAGTTATTCTAAGTATACTAAGTATACCCAAATAAGTGAGTACACCAGTACTCGCATCACAAAGTACACTCGATATACTACCGAGGTGGTTATGCACGGTGTTGAGAATGCTCCTTGGAGAGCTATGTCTGTGGGCTCGGTGGTCGTGGTAGGTTGCTATACTTATTATTCGGGTAGCTATGAGACTGGGTTTGAGGCTGCCAAGGGTTTGGCGGGCGGTTTGAGAGCCGTGGCTGGAATGGCTGGTCGTGTGTTGAAATCTCTGACGAGATTGAGGCGATGATTGTTTTCTTTTTCTTCTTTTTTAATTGGGTTGGTTGTTGGGATGTAGGAGTAGGGTAGGATTGGTGTTTTCATTTCCAGTTAACGGTATAAGTTTCATGCTTGTCCTGATGAATCTTTTTTTTGTTTGGCGAATCGGGATCAATATACGTCTTGGTTTGGTTTGGAGTTTAAACCTCACGGCGCGATATTGCTTGGTTCTGGTCTTATCTAATTTCTTATAATATCACATTTATGTTTATTGGAGTTATAATTATTTATCTGATTCTATTGAATTCTTATTCTTTCGGCCAAACTATAATAATACATATACATCGTGAATTTGGCTTGACTATACACTTTGTAATTCAAATGTATTATATGAACGAAGAAACAATCAAAAAGAAAGAGTATACAAGTCTTAGTAATAAAAATTGATCAATTGACTAATAATTAATCAAATACCGGAACTACTTTGTAAACCAAACTAAACCAGTCCCGTCCCGCATCGCATCGCATCTTCACTAAAATCTGTCTGTCTCACTCTCACTACACTAGCTACACCACACTAGTACGTACTAGATAGTAGATACCCAGTCAGTCAGGTGACGTAGGTAAATAAATCCCTGGCATTTTAATAATACTGGGGCTAGTACTTCGTATGTACTTCGTACTCTATCCGTACAGCGGGTGTCGTATGATTCTCCACTCTCCTAGATAGGTATTTATCGACAATGCAATCAATTTATCGGCTGCAACTACAGCTGCAACTATAGCTGCATCTAAAGAATTCTAGAATCTAGGTACTCACCGTATATCTGTTGGAATCGTGATAGAATGGAATTCTTGTAAAAAAAAGATTATAATTAATCTTTTATGTGAAGTTAATTATGGAATCAATTTTTTTGGATATTGGATTAAATTACGATTACCTCGATAAAAATATAAAAATTCAATAATGAATTATTTTATTACTTGACATAATATAATATAATATAATATAATATAATATAATATAATATAATATAATATAATATAATATAATATAATATAATATAATATAATATAATATAATATAATATAATATAATATAATATAATATAATATAATATAATATAATATAATATAATATAATATAATATAATATAATATAATATAATATAATATAATATAATATAACGTAACTTATGGTGAACCGGGTCATATGGGGAACCGGGTCACATTTAGCCCATCACTGACTTCAAACCCCAACAAATTTTGCTATGCATACCGAATCACCTCTTACGCCTTCTCAAATTGAAGAGAAGATACAGAATGCTATTATTGCACTTCAATTGAAGGACTTTAAATCAATTAGAAAGGCTGTAGAGTATTTTGAAGTTCCTAAGTCAACTCTCATAGCTAGAGTCGCTGGAAGGAAATCATGTACTCAATCCTACGAAATGGCTCAAATTCTTTCAAACGCAGAAGAAAATACTCTTGTACGATGGATTTCACGACTTACTATCACTGGATTCCCTGCTACACCTATGTTGGTGAAGGAAATGGCCGACGAAATTCGTCTTCGACATGTTCAGGTCGCGTCATCTCGAATTCCTACCTCGACAGAAATTCCACCTATAGGCCACGAATGGATCTATAGATTCCAAAAACGATATCCAGAACTTAAAACATACTATTCACATCAATTAAAGTCTAATCGGATTAAAGAGGCAACTCCAGAGAATATTCAGGCTTGATTTGATACATTTCGTATATATCTCATTAAACGAAAGTATGAATTAGATGATATGTATAATATAGACGAAACCGGATTTGGAATTGGAAATACTCAAAGTATGTGTATTATAATCGATTCTACTCAGAAATCGAATTGGAAAGTTACAGCTGGCAAGCAAGAATGGATAATTGTATTTGAATATGTCAATACAATTGGAAAGGCTCTATCATCTATAATCATTTTCAAGGCTCAGAATACGAATTCTACATGGATTCCAAAGGACATGTCTCAAAGCTGGCAGTTTTCTACGAGTACGAATGGATAGACCTCAAATAGTCATGGATTAGAATGGCTAAAAAGGGTTTTCGAACCAGAATCCAAGAAAGTATCAGGTGACCGACCTCGATTTTTGATCATGGATGGTTATTCAAATCATATTACAGGTAGCTTTATTGTTTTCTGTATAAAGAAGGAAATCGATTTATTTATATTACCTTCTCATTGCTCTCATTTGCTTCAATCATTTGATATTGCGATATATGGGCCAATGAAACGATATTATGCTTTAGAGGTTGATCGATATTCTCGAGCTAGTGTAAAGCGAATTCAAAGAGCTGAATGGGTAGAACTCTTTCAAAATATTAGAAAAAAAGCACTGAATTCTTCTAATATTAAAGCTAATTGAAGAGGAGTTGATTTAGTACCTTTTGCCCTACAAAAAATACTCGATTCATTACCATTTAACTCCTCCCAGCAACCTTCTACTCTACAAATGAGAATGTCCAATCAAGATCTAGACTTATCTATACTCAGGAGCTTTCCTCTAGATGGGACAAAGCTAAGGCAAGCAAATCAAATCTTTAATAAAGCTTTAGCAGATAATGATTCTCTTGTATTACCAATTTGTCGATATACCAAGAGAATGACTAGGCTTGTAGAATCTCAAAATGCTGAGATAGCCCTACTTCGGAAACAGTTCGCTGATGCTCAGGAAGTAATTGAGACTCGAAAGAAGAGAACTAAAGGCAAAAGAGTCAAATTACAAGGTCAATTTGTCTTTAGTAGTGAGGAAGTACTGAAAATGGTACGTGAGGCGGAGGAAAAACCGAAGGAGAAAAAGCTACGAGGGCGACCACGTAAACGTCCAATTGAAGAATTAGAAGAGGAGACTGAAGAAGAAGAGCCAGAGAGTAGTTCAAGTGATTTAGAGTTGGAATTGGATGAATGTGTAGCTCGTAGAACAAGATCACATAGAGAGAATTGAATTTTGTGACCCGGTTCCCCATATGACCCGGTTCACCATAAGTTACGTTAATATAATATAATATAATATAATATAATATAATATAATATAATATAATATAATATAATATAATATAATATAATATAATATAATATAATATAATATAATATAATATAATATAATATAATATAATATAATATAATATAATATAATATAATATAATATAATATAATATAATATAATATAATATAATATAATATAATATAATATAATATAATATAATATAATATAATATAATATAATATAATATGTTAAAAGGAATGACCTCACACAGGGAATAGTGGGAAGCTGATAGGGCAGAACTGAGGTAATATTAGTCTAGTAGGTTAATCTCTCTTCTAAGTTCTACGGAAGTGCGAAGCTCTCTGTAAGAGAGCTTCTCAATCTAGTCCTAACAGGACTAGTGCCCTGTGCACGTGCTACGCAGGAACCATTCACTTTAACACTCCCCCATGGGTCCTGCAGTTGCACGTGGCCCTTACAACTGTAGATCAGTGATCCCCCATCCCTAGCATTTCAACAAACTTCCTGAATGCATCCTTTCCCAATGGCTTCGTCAAACCGTCCGCCACCATTTTGTCAGTGGGAATATAGCTAACCTCGAGCATTCCCTTTTCAGCTAAGTCCCGTACATGATGGTAAGCAACATCGATATGCTTAGATCGATCTGTTAATTGTGCATTCTTGACTAGAGCAATAGCCCCTTGGTTATCACCCTTCATATCGACTTTAGTCCCGTTTTCTGAAATGTAATGCCTATATCCCATATCACGAAGTACTTGTGCTAACCATTGGCCTTGTTTCGCAGCGATGGATTGTGCAACGTATTCTGATTCGGTCGTAGATGTTGAAACTGCCTTTTGTTTTCGACTCATCCAGAATACTGGCCCTCCTCCCAAAAGCGCTACTACTCCAGAGGTGCTTTTCCTATCCACAATACTACTTGCGTAATCCGCGTCTGAATACACCACAAGGTTTCGCACTCCCCCTGGTCCGAAACGTAATCTATAATTGATTGTAGTTCTCAGATATCGCATGACTCTACGAAGTTGATTCATATAGAATTCCGCTGGATCCTTCATATACTGATTGAGTTTTCCCAAACTGAATGCAATATCGGGTCTTGAATACACCATAGTGTACATTAACTCTCCAATCATACAGCAGTATTGGGCTGGGTCGGCTCGTCTGTCACCTTCCTTGGCTGGTCTCAATGCTTCATATCCTTCGATTGGTGTACTGATTAATCTGGATGATTCTTTCTTAAATCCATATTTGTTTAAGACCTTGTCAATGTATTGTGATTGGTCGATATACAGAGTGCGATTCTTTCTGTCCCGAACGATCCTCATACCTAGAAGCTTAGAATTCTCTATCTCCCCCAGGTTCTTGGCTTTGAAGTCGCTCTTAATCTGAGTATCAAACCAAAGAATATCCTCTGTATTTCGCGCTGCAACAGGTAAATCATCCACATAAAGTAATACTATCATACCTTTGCCGGGGTGTGTGAATAAACATGGATCGGCAAGGCTTTGTACAAATCCCCATACGAGGAGCCGAGACTTGATAAGATCATTCCAATCTCGGGCCGCTTGTTTCAATCCATATAGGCTCCGCAACACTTCCAGGATATGTTGTGGTTTCATATGAACCCCCTTTGGCGGGGCTAAGAATATCTTTTCCCTTAGCTTAGATTCGGTGAATGCATTCTTTATATCAAAATAGTAGGCTTCGAGGTCCTGAGAAGCTACTAATGATAGGAATGAGCGAACGGTTGCTGATTGTATAGTGGGGGCGAAAGTATCGAAATAGTCGATTCCGAATTTCTGAGTGAATCCCCGTGCAACCAATCGTGCCTTAAAGCGTTCCAAAGTACCATCAAGTTTGATCTTAGTTGTAAATACCCACTTCGTTGTGACTAAGTTATTTGTGCCATCATTGAAAACTTGACGCCAAGTTTGATTCTTTTCAAGTTCCCGGATCTCTGCATCAATGGCCTCTTTCCATTCGTCCCCATATATCGGATCGTTGATTGCCTCCTCGTAGGTCCGAGGAATGGGAATATCCTTTGCCATTGTATGTGAGATGATTGTACTTGATACAAAAGCATAATCGTTAGCTTGCTCCTTGGTGAAAAATTCCTCGCCAGGTTCCAACTCGCTGATCATAGCTAGAAAAGCCCGAAGTCTCTTTGCTTCAGAGAAATCTGCTTCATTATCTTGTTCTCTAGTTCTTTTCCTTGTCATTGGTGCAACATATGTATCCATTGCTATAGTATCGTCCTCAGGTTCCGGAGGTATCGAGGTAACATTCGATGGGATTTCCATCTGAGGAATGATCACTTGTGGTATAGTTGCAGAGCATGGGTTTTCTGATTTGGTATACCCTTTGGGTCCTGGGTTGCTACTGCCCGTTGCTATATTCAATGGTGTAGGCCATAAGTTTGATCCCTTTGGCCTTCCAACTGGGCGTCTGTCTGGTAGCTCATTCGATGTTCCCTGCCCTTCAATAAAATCTCCCCCTGAAACACGAGTTCGTAGTTTCAAATCGATCTTTCCTCCTGGTGATCCCTCGAAGAAAGTACAATTACTTGTCTTGATTACTGCATGCATATCAGGTGCATACACATACAATTGCTTCGTTGTATACTCATCATATCCCACGAATACGGCAATCCTTGCTCTATCAACTAGTTTATCGCGTCGTTCACCATTTGGGTGCGACTTTGGATCGATATGTGAGTAACACTTTGATCCCCACATCTTAAGGTGGTCTATCGATGGAATAGTTCCAGTCCATGCTTCATATGGAGAAATCTGTTTCTTGATCGCCTTGTTACTGATAATGCGTTGCTCATCCAATGGAAACTCTCCTCGCCCTTGTCGTACCTCGAATTCGTCAATCCACGGACCAATACATGTTCTGTTCCTCATATACACATCAGCCTGAGCCGTATAACTCCAGAATTCCATCGGTATAGCTGAGTCCTTCAGCATAGCGCGAACATTCATTTGGGTGGTAAGAATTGCTCGTTCCGCAGTTCCATTCTGATTCGAGGAGTATGTACATGTCGATTGACGCTGGGTGCCGATGGTATCTTGCCACTGCTGTAGTATCTTTTCAATTTCAGGGGCATTATCAGTACGAGTAGCCAATATATTGTAACCAGATTCTTTTTCCACACGAAGTCTCCATTTCTCCAATTCATCGATAATATCGTTCTTTCTCTCTAAGGGTATTACCCATACCTTCCTAGTCCAGCTGTCGATGATTTCCGCAAGGTATCGCTTTCTCTTGAATGATGCTGGAAAGGGACCTGTAATATCAAGTGAGATTAAGGCTAATGGCTGTTTCTTATGCTCCCCCAGAACACTACTATAGTGCTTCTTCATCTTCGTTACTGCACATACTTCACAAGGTTCTAGTTCTGTAGGCAATCGAATTTCTTTCTCAAGGGTAGTCACCAAATGTAACTTGCCTAGCACGCCACTGCCCATATGATCGAAGCGTCGATGCCAAAGCCAGTATCGGTTTGCTCTGTTCTTTCGTTGAACTTCCACTTGATCAGGTTTCACTTCATTATACACAATATCATTGACGTCAGCTGGAAGCTCCTCTTCAGTTGCCGGGAATGCTGTATCCGGTATATCCTCATTTGTATCGGATATCATATATATGCCATGGTAGTTGTCTGCAGAAAGTATAACCTTCTTGTCTTTATGGAAATACATCCTCCCATCATCGAATGCTCCAACCGCACTGTGGTCCTTGCAAAATTTCCTTGCCGATAACAGACTAACGCCTAACTTCGGAACATATAGAACGTTTAGTTTGTATATCTTGTTCTTCCATTTGATCTCTGCCACACCATATTCCTTCGCAACCAATCTACCTCCCCCAACTTTGATCGAACGGGGCTCTCGAAGAGGTTTTAGGCTAGAGAGAAGTTGTAATTGGTCAGTCATGTGTGCGGATGCTCCAGTATCGGCAAGCCATGTGCTAGCGGTGCCATGGAATGAAATATGCGCGAACTCACTTGTGAGATCTCCGATACTTTCCTCAGGTGATTCAGTGCCAGCAACATAAGCACGATCGCGTCCTGGGCGAAATGATGATTTTGGTGGAGCGGTCTCGCGTGAAGGGCTTGGAGAATCACTGCTTCTCCAATTTGGTGATTTCCGACCGGATGTTGGTGGGGGTAATCCTTTCTTCTTGGCCAGAAGCTTTGCGATCTCTCCACGAAGTGGGCAGTCTCTCGCAATGTGGCCATTTGTATCACATGTGTAGCATTTAAGGCTTCTGTTAGAGCTAGTACTGCGAGGTCTCTGTTTATCGTTGCTATAGCGACGGTTGCGTCCACGATCTCTTCCTTGATATGCAACCATAGCCATAGTGGTATCGCCATCCTGATCTACTTCACGTGTTTTGGAAGCCTTGCGTAACGTCGCATTTTCATCCACAGCTCGTAATCTATCGAATTTCTGCTCGAAGGTGAGGACCTGCGCATCAATAGCTTCAATAGTGACATCAAATCGATCGGGCAATCCTGCAATAAAGTATTCTAACACCACATCCTTTGTAAGAAGATCCTTTTGTTTTTCATCGCCCTCAACAACTTGCTTTCTGAGTGTATAAATCTCAATCCATCCATCCTCGATTGATGTACCTGGTTGCAATTTAAATGTAGTAAGTCGACCCATTTTGTTCCTAATGTCTTGAGGTGTGATACGTGTATACTTATTCTTGAGTTTCTTCCACTTGTCGCTGAACTCCGGGATTTCTTCGATTAAGTCGTTATCCATATCACCAATGTTTTGTATTACAAAGCGCTCAGCTCCTGATTGAGCCTTCACCATCTTGAATTCCGCATCGTCTTGAATACTTGTATCCAAACCTTGAACCGTTGCCTTAGCCTCCGCCATAGTATGATCTAACGCATATCCCCAACCTTTTTCCTTGATGTAAAGCTCGGATACTTTGAACCACTTTCGCCAGTTCTCACGGTTAAGCTGTGCGATCGCTGGTTTCTTGATCTTTTCGTGGTCTTCCATGTTGATTGTTGTATTGAAAAGATTTTGCGTGCTCAGAAATTTCTCCAGAGTTTTCTTCAGTGCAGAAGATATTTATTTCGAGAGGTGGTGATAGGTTGTATTGTTTTATTGTTGTGTGAATTGGTCGAATATTCGAAATTGACCAAATTGACCAAATTGACTAAATTGACCAAATTGACCAAATTGACCAAATTGACTAAATTGACCAAATTGACCAAATTGACCAAATTGACCAAATTAGTACTATAATGCGAATTGGTCGAACGTATCGTATTCGCAGTTTGATTGTTTTGTAATGTGTAGTATAGTGCCCGCGCACTCTTCAACTTCGCAAGTTGGTATTCCGTATATAGCACTACGTGCTCTTCAGCTTCCTAAGCCGGTATCGTATGGTTTTCTTTCGCAGTCGGAGACCTTCTCCTGGGGGCGGGGAGCACCTTGCTACAACCCTCTTTCATTGGTTTTCTTTCGCAGTCGGAGACCTTCTCCTGGGGCGGGTGAGCACCTTGCTACAAACCCTCTTTCGCAGTCGCCTCAAACCTCAGTCTTTTCTATCGTGCGAACCCGGGCTCATAACCTGTTAAAAGGAATGACCTCACACAGGGAATAGTGGGAAGCTGATAGGGCAGAACTGAGGTAATATTAGTCTAGTAGGTTAATCTCTCTTCTAAGTTCTACGGAAGTGCGAAGCTCTCTGTAAGAGAGCTTCTCAATCTAGTCCTAACAGGACTAGTGCCCTGTGCACGTGCTACGCAGGAACCATTCACTTTAACATAATATAATATAATATAATATAATATAATATAATATAATATAATATAATATAATATAATATAATATAATATAATATAATATAATATAATATAATATAATATAATATAATATAATATAATATAATATAATATAATATAATATAATATAATATAATATAATATAATATAATATAATATAATATAATATAATATAATATAATATAATATAATATAATATAATATAATATAATATAATAAAAATCAAAAAGAGATAAGGATTTATTAATTTTGATATATGTTAAAAGGAATGACCTCACACAGGGAATAGTGGGAAGCTGATAGGGCAGAACTGAGGTAATATTGGTCTTGTAGGTTAATCTCTCTTCTAAGTTCTACGGAAGTGCGAAGCTCTCTGTAAGAGAGCTTCTCAATCTAGTCCTAACAGGACTAGTGCCCTGTGCACGTGCTACGCAGGAACCATTCACTTTAACAATATAGCTTATTTAATAATTATATAATGAGTAGTTTTGAAGTGTTTTTGTCTTCTTATTTAAGATTTTGAGATTGAGAAAGAACTTTTAAATGTTTAAGATTATATACTTGGGGAGTTGAATTTTATCATAACAATAGAACAGATAGAATTGAATATTAGACATGGTATGGTAATAGTAGAAATGAGATGATAGATCTATTTGTTCTCCGTGTAACGGAGATTATGCCATCATCATCGACTGACTTAGTGGCAAGAGACATATGCGATCACGCCATCTATGATTGTGTAGAAGGGGAAACGACGCGGAGTAGTATTTTATTTCACATTTGTATCGCTTGTTCACTCATAGCACTATTATTGTAGATATAAGTCCAGTGTCCAACAATCCACACATCTCCAAACCACCTGTATCATCACAAACCGAAACCGAAACATATTCTATTTATAAATTGTCCAGACTGCCACGTTCGATATTGAAAGAGTGATGGAGATTCTCCTCATAATACAAGCCGGAGGGCCAAGTCTCGAATGCTGTCTGAGTAGATATTTAATATCAGGTGTGATTAAAGTAACATATGTCGCGTTAATGCATATTGTACAACAGACAGAGCCTTGTTTGCATTTCCGATGAAAGACGGCTGTCAAAGCTTGAATACCTTCCAATTGCCAACACCCATACGACCAAGGATACCTCCAAGTTCTCCTTGTTCTTGTCTCCCACTCCACCACTTCTTTGGTCCAGCGAAATGGTTTATGAAACCTTCAGGTCCCGATACGAAAAGTAACTTTGAGTTACTTTCAGCTGTGATTGATCCATACATTTTGGCAGAACTGGGATTTATGGCTTGTGATATCATCTTCTGATCAATGAATGTTCCCTCGTCATCCACGACATAATTCACTTGAAGGTTTTCTGGATATTTTTGCTGGATCTTTTGCAATTGCTGCACAATCAGACCAGTACCGTCAAATGTGAGTGCATCCGATCTCGAAACCGGTTTATACATCTTTCCCCCAACGCATTCTTCCCTTCTCCTATTTGCCCATATTATACGAACCCGTGGTCGTTTGTCATCCGATTTCCGCGCTTCCAGTAAGGTATGAACAACCTGCATAGCAGGAGCAATTCCTGTTCCACCCGCCAAAAAGACAACCTCTTCCACATCCTGTGGCAATTCAAATTCAACATGAGGACCTCGAAGCTCAACCTCGGAATTAGCCTGCAATCCAAACAGATAATTCGACATTTCACCATTTGGCTCTTTTCGAATCAAGAAACGAAGATCTCCCGTCGTGGTGTTTTCATTGGGTGGCAACGGTGTATATGATCGTGCAATTTGCAACAATGGTTGCTTGAACTCCACTGACCAGAGACCATTTTCCCAATATCCCGCATAAGGATCCGACTGGACAGTTATCTTGGGTCTGATCGTCAAAAGCTTACTTGTCGATGAGACATTTTCCTCGGAAATTATAGTAAACTTTGTGAACCGAGGAGAGTCAAATGGACTCGAAGAAATCTTCTGACTTGATTCTGTCTCCAAATTATACAAAATGGTTCCTATGGTTCCTAAGAAAACAAATTCAGATATTAATATTTTCGCTCTAGACGACCTTTGTTTTTCTGCATTATCTAGCCATAAGAGTATTTCTGTCCTTGGAATTGGAAAAGCAAAGAGATAATATGCGGCGAAATATTGAGGCTTCCCAGGTGGCGGTGCTTTTCCGATCGTCCTCAATGAATTTTTTGGAGGGGTTGAACCAAAGTACATAAAATGACGTCGAAATACGTGTGCGGGAAGACATTTCGCGATGTGTGATGGAGTCCTATAACCAGACCAATGCTTTGGCGAAAGTCGTGCCGCAACAGGAAAGAGATTTTGCCCTCGCATCGGGAGAAGTTAAGGATGTCAAAAGAAGATGTTTATCATTGAAGTAAGTTGTCGATGGCTCCGAGCCTAAGCCTAGTTGGGCGATATTGAGTCCAGAGCTTCCTAAGGCGGTGACCTAATTTGGTTAGATCACTCAGCTGACCAATGATATCTTAAGGCCGAAAGCGGCGAAGAAAAAATTGGAAGCTTTATGAGTTAAAAATTATTGCTCGACTGCCTCCCATCCCCCATCCCCTATATCAATTCTGCCGGGGGTCCATTCATTCCATTAGCAGGGCTCTAGCTACTAACTATATTTCAAACCATTTCAAATGATTCTCATCATCTTAGAATATCGTACGGTCATTATTTGATCGCGGTCCAGCCCATTTGCGAAGCAACTACCATCAATTTACCTATCATTAAGATCAAATCCCGTGGTAATATATATACATGAAATAACTGAACATCCTCTAACCGATCCGGGATATTAACCGCCGAGATTCTAACCAACTGGGTATCTATCTCTCTGTCCCGGGGAAATCTCAGGTACAAGGCGTTTCTGGCTTCTGACTGTTCAAAGGCACATCAAATCATACAATTCATATTATCAATCAGCCTGAATTCTCCTATTTCCGCTTTCCTATCTATTTCACGGGCGTCGAACTCCCCAACAACTCATAGGATATATCGTTTCCATGCAATTCGCCTCTCTGCTGATTCACCGTTGTAGAGGGAGCTTCTGAAATATACGAAGGGTCGTTGTATCGTCGGCCATCATTAAACTTCTCAAAATATTCCGTCGGTGCTTCATTCCCCACAATAGAAAGAGGTTGTGATATTTGAGAGCGTTTTCGTAGCCGTCTAAAGAAAAGAAAAGCGATCGCACCTATGAGGAGGACACCAAGGGCAACTCCTATTCCTATCCCAGCCTTAGCGCCCGTGCTTAAACCAGTGCTCGATGATGTTGATGAGGTTGATGTTGATTGTGGCGCTGATGATGTGCTTGAAGATGACGTTGCGGAGACGAGAGTTTTAGATACACTTGCAATTGGTGATGCAGTTGAAGAGGATGTAGAAGATGAAGTTGTACTTGATTCCCATGTAGGATCGTCCGAAGCTCTTTCTATGATTATACCATACGCCGCCACGTTGTTAACTCCGGATGTGACAGCTATTCTCGTGCTGGCGTATATCACTGGATAAGATGTAGTGCTCGCCGCAGTGACAGTATCGAATAGGACGCTATTGATGGATAATGTTGCATCTTCCGTAAAATAGGATGTACAACCATAAATTTGATCTGAAGGTCTATCCGCAAAACATGTATAACCTCTGTCAATTTTTGTCAGCCTCCAATGATCGATTGCGTTTTGAAGCCCACTACATACGTAGGACAACAGGTCGCTACAGTTTTGGTAGCACTCAAACCTGTGGAGAATGACGAGCACGCGGCGCTGTATCCAGTAGGGCAAATCCCTGGGGAATAATAATCTAATATATGTGTTAGCGTGCTTAATTCATCAATACAAAGTCATAGTATTTTCCTCATGAGGATATCCATAAAATGTCCAAATAAGCCTAAAACCCTGAGCAGTAGACTTCAAGCAATATGGTCGTTTTTGCGATTGACAATCAAAGAAAGGAAGAACAAGATTCAAAATAAGCTCATGTCCTTACATGCTGTTTCACGGTTGAACCCGCTCGGCATACAAGTCGTGCTCCCAGTACCAATACCACCAAATGCCAGCCAGTGATTGAGTCGATTTTGGGCCCAGAAAATCTGACTACAATCTGAGCCCAAAGGTGTATATGTCGTAGTCAATGGGCCCACCAAATGGCTCGGAGCTGAAGTTATAGATGTAGTCAAGGCACCTGTAGTTGTCGACATCTTGCTCAGAACTGTGACCGCCACGTAGTTAAATTCACAAGGTTCAAATCTTCAAAAGTAATTGTTGGAAAACCATCTTGAAAACCACGGCGGCAGTGCCGTTCGTTTTGTTGTACAATTAATATACCATAAATTATTAGCTCTCACCCCTCCACTCTTGATTCTGTCAGCAACGGCTGTCACAGATCCACCGCCTCCACTTTACTAGGCTCAGAGCAAGCGCGTCAACAGGGGATAGCGATTGTATTGGCGCTCTGGCACATGGAAGACCAGGGTCGCTATCACACCTTGCCATAATTTGCGCATTGGAGAGAATAGCGAAAGCAAATGGGTGTGCGGCTCTTATGTGGTTAATCTCACTGTAAATGTGTGTAAAAATCCACGATCGAGCTGATCATCGTTCAAGAGATGCCGTAAGCAACAACTTAATTCAGCCCATGAATCCTGAGGCCCATGTGAAGACCCATGCAGACGCATGTCAGCACTAGCTGACCAGGTCGATTTTTTACTCCGTAGATTTGCAGGCATCGGGTATAGAATAAGGTACATCGTGATGAAGAGCTACAACCAATAATTTAATGTGTATACGATTTCGATAAATAGAATCATTACGCGTTTCCTAGACCTCTCACTTTGACATAATTGCCTCAAAGGCACTGCCTGATTGTACTCAAGCTTATGAGTCGGGGTTGCTAAGTGATCGGTGTTTTGGCAAGGAGAATCGGACACGCCACCAGTATATAAGGCATTCAGCTTGAGGCAGCAAAGCAATGTCCATCTTTCCATTTATCGACTTTGTTTTATCGGAGAAGTTTGAAAGCAAGTGTGAAGGCGACGAAGAATGAATGAGTTCATGGACGGGGATTTCACTTGGTTGTGGTAATTATATACTCGGGTCGGGTAGTCTTTGGAGAGGACCGGGCCCAAGCTTTTATAATTCCTATCAACAAAAATCAACCTTTTGGAAAATATATATTAATTTAATTTTTCAATGTTTTAATTTAAACTTTGATACAGATATAGATATAGATATTAATACTTATTTAGTTAATAATTATATATTAATTGAAAATTATAAAATTAAAATTATATTATCTCAGTACGCCGGTCTGCCCCCCCGAGTTTAGCGGCCACCGCATCAGGCAAGGTGCGTGCACGGGCCGGCCGCCGCTTTCAACAGCTATAAAAGTTCGCGCTCCCCTCTCCTCAACCATCTTCTTCTCCAACCCTCTCCTAACACCCCTCTCTCGGCCGCGTCATACGCCATCGATTCCTCTACTGAGGTCCACTCAGTATGCCTCATCATAGCTGAAGAGCCTTGATAGTACAGCCGGTTTCACGCCAAACCCCTCGATCTTCCTCGATCTGCTACTCTGGAATCGATGCTTGTGACTATTGCGATGGCGATCATTGCTCTAGATGCCATCGCATTGCCCGAGATACGAGCGTGAGCCCAACTCGCTGCCCTCGCCTCCTTCGTTTTATTGCTACATTATCCCAATCCTTACAGCAATACCTGCTCGATGACCGCGACAGGGGAGACTTGCCCTTAGCATCATCTCTATACGACATGACCTGGCCAATGGAAGAAATGCCTCACGACGACGTGGTCAGCTTCCGTCTGATTGCGCTGTTATATTGTACGCTGGGGTAGGGATTTCGATGAGCCCCTGAGGTCGGTATACGCTGTATACTTGCATTTAGGCTGATCTGTAACGAGAAGGACCGATTTCTGCCAGATATGGCTATGGCAGATAACGATCTATATGAAAATGGCAATATCGCAGGCTCTTCTGGGCATCCTACAGACCGGATACGAAACGCCGGCGTTGACAGAATCGATCATAAGCCGGCAGGTTAATATGGAAGATAGATCATATGATCTCGCAAGGAGCCCTATCCGCAGTCCTTGTATATTGGAAGGATGGATCTTGTGATTGAGGTTGTACCGAGGACCAATTGGCTCAGGGTGCTGCTCACAGCAGGACTTCCGCGGTGCTAGAATAGGCGCAGCATGATCTACGCTACGGGGTCTCATTCTGCAAAGGGAAGATCGTTCGGGCTCAGCTATACGGGAGATGTCCGTAAGCTGAGGTGTCTTCCTACACCGACCACCTCCAATCTCCCCTTACATCGGTCTCGTCGCAGCTGAAACTTTCGACAGCATTGCCTCTCTCAAATCACAAATCTCGATTTCGATTTGTAGCTAATTGCAAAAATGCCTCGCTGTGATATGGGGTACTCCTGCTGGGTCATTACACTAGGGATAGCTTACGTGCTGAGGGAAGGATCGTAGTAAGTTTCTGCATGGCGAAATGATGATGTATGTAGTCTGTCTTTGACTGGGGCTGATTTGTGATGAGAGCAGCCTACATTTACTATACACTGCAATCTCCTGAGTATCGACGACGAAACGCTGGCGGTTCGAGGCCTGGGTCGCTTCATGGGTATCTACAAGGGACAGATCGTATGACCTCGGAACAAGCTCTATTCGGGGCTGTGGTCATATCAGAAGGATAGACCTCATATTGAGCTAGAAAGGATCATCAGCTCAATATCCTACTATTGATAGGATATTGTATTGGCATCAGAATGGATATATGATTATCTGAAGCTGTATAGTCTTGTTTCTATAAAGAGAAGGTTCTATTTATATACTGAACAGATTAGAAGAGGATATTGGAAATATATACTCTGTTATCGATGATCGCGAAATAACACCGAGATTGGTCAATTGTGAATATATGGAGTGGGAATCTACAAGATAAGCGTATTCTATATTGAGAATATAAGGTTAATGATATTAGTTTGGTGACGTTAAGGATACGTCTTGTGCGAGGGGGTCTGTGTCGGGACCGAGGTGTTTGTATATTGAGAGTGCGCGAAAGCTTGTAGAGAGCAGCTCTCCCAGCTATCAGAATCAAGCTACGATTACGAATTCGACAAATATTGATTTCTCGGAATGGCAATCAACCAAACAATTTTAATAGCACGAGCCAAAGTACACGCCGAGGCCCACGACAAAGTCCAATTTACCTTCTTACCCATTGCATCCCCCTCGACTATACTCTTGATAGCACTAGTGACAAGTGGGCTTGTCTCGGTCTTTCCTGGCCCCTCACCATGCATTGCCCAATCGCAAAAATGCCCCACAATAATGATGTACCTGCTTGGTTGCTCAGCTGTGTTGCGAATCGCTTCAGCGTAAAGCAAAAGAATTCGGGCAAGCTTTCCGTATTACAAGACGAGTGATATGCGGTATATGCTTTGACTTGGGCTGATTTATGATGAGATAGACTGATCGTTATCATAGACCCTGCAGTCTATTGTGGACTTCAAACAGACGGCCAGACGCTGCAAGCATTTAAACTGTATATTGGTGATTACAAGAGGCGTGGTAGGAAATAGAAGTAGATTATGGACACGATATACTTGATCCTTCTGCCGGAATGTGGTTCGCTTAGAGCTATAGTCATTTTTGCAATGGGGCTATCTGCCGGTTATGACTCGCACGCTGGAGAGCTAAGAGTCGCTAGCTAGGATGAGCGAGTGTATGAGATAAGGAGCGCTCGCGGAAAATTGTAGAGAGTACATTCTAGTGGGTATTCTGTTTGTAGGAGAAATATATTTGAATTCTTTGTTTCCCTTTATTCCTGCTTCCTTTTTCTTTATTCCTCATCAGAGCACTCATCAAAGCAGTTCGATTTACTTGTATTATTTAGAGAGAGCAGAGAGCTTCCAAAATACTATCAATCGCTTTTATACTCTCAAAATGACTTCTTTTGAACCCATTTATTATACCTATATGCCCACTGCTCCGTGTTCCAGGAGGGCAACCACCCAGAAGCATAGCTTTCCCGTCGAGGAGCAGCATACTGTACCAGATCGAAGATTATTTGATGATACTCAGAGATCAAATGATGATAATGTTTCAGGCTCAGAACTTCAAGGTATGTATGCCCAAAATAAGATCCTAAGATATTCTTTTTCCTTGTTAATAATGGTTAACGTTTTTTTATACAAAGAATAATAATATAGAAAACATTGTCGATAATGACTACAATATCGATCTCCCTACATCATATAGCATATCACAAATGAATACAGGAGAGGATTCAAGCTTGGAAAACAAAATTTGGGAGGATAAGATAGCTTCGCCAAGAATATATGATGACGATTCTTCATCAATTGGAACAGTCCTTGATCCTTATTTGTATCAAAAAACCTTGATAAAAGGATTACAAAAGGATTATGATATTCAAAGTATAGATATTCTTGATTATGATAATAAAGCAATCTTCTGACTATATATAAATACTCTAATATTGGAAGATAACAAATCAAATTCAGATAAACAAGAGAATCTCTCAATAGATGGCTCTTATTCTCCTTCTATGGACTATTCAATCGAGTCATCGCATCCTTTGATTATTCGCGATCCAGACCAAAGCGGTTCTAGCTACAGTGACCCTGAGGAGCTTGAGCATGAATCTTCACTATACTTCCTTCAGCAACACAGGGATATAGTTATAGGATCGATAAAGGAGGGGAAAATTAATAAACAATAGGGATGCAGAAAGCAGCGATATCTATCCGAAACTGAGATTAACAGAGATAATGAGAGTGACGATAATACACAATCTGCAAAACAGCGAAGAACTCGATCACTTCCTATCGACAACGAGCAAACCTCATCCCGAAATAATGATACAGAAGGTCATCTCTAGCCACTTCTTATCATCGGTCCATCCTTCACTACTTCATTTACCATGATCGACTCCTCCATATCGAACTTTGGTGGGCATTCACCAGCAACCAACGATGGCAATCACTACTATTCACCATCATCTACATAAAGTCCCTCTCTTGCAAAGCTAGCATCAACTATCGAATATCAAGAATGGCCCTTTCAAGGATTTCTTAAGTGTACTAAGATCAGAAATGATACAATCTACAAGCTCGAGTTTCGATTACAAGATGTTCCAGAGCATCTTCATCTCCCTATTCTTTCCGAAGCATTTGACATTGTCGAAGTTGCGCAGACCCCGCCCCCTCATAGCATTCTACATTCCAGAGTACAACCAGCAAGATTGCGGGCTAAGGGGAAGCGCGTTCGTTGGGAACCAAAAGAACACGAGACGATACTCAGAATGAAGGAGAGCGGATGCTCCTGGGAGGAGATCCATTATGCCCTTCTGCATAGAACTCTAGCCGCAATACAGGTGCAGTATTCTACGAAACTCAAAAAGTGATATATCTAAAGTTACGTTTTTCGGAGTATAAACGCATTTTTTGTCATATCCAAGTATCTCCAAAGTTGTCCAAAGAAACAATATCTCACTTTTCATTCTAAGAAAGATTTTATTACCTCTCTTCCTAATTACATGAACTAATCTGCACAAATCTCCACATATAAATCATCTTGGCTTTTGCATTTAGCCTGTTCAATTGATTCCTTCATTACACACTCGCATTCTGCCAAAATGAACTCGGTTCCTCCACGAGCTCGCTGGAATTCTCGCATAAGATATCCTACATTACCTTTATTAGTACTCCCTTCCCATATCTTGCTTCCCAATTCAGCCTGTTCAAAATCAATGATCATTACTCGATCTTCAACTTCGAAGATATTATGCAGTTCAGAGTCTCCGTGAATTACTCCATACTCGGTTAATGCCTTGAAAGCTTCTTCTACTTTCGCCTCGAAAATAGGATCGTCAGCTTCCGGTCGTGTATCAAAATCGATATCGTGAAGTCTTTGCCCACAGATCTTTGAGAGAACCAAAGCAGGAGATCCGTCATAGATTGCCTCTCCATAGAACTTCGGGATAAAGGTTCCTTGAAGAGGCTTCAAATGGTGATATATACGCTTTTCTGTTTCGAACTCATCATCCCAATCAAGCTTTCGCTTTTTCAAGATAACAGTTGAAGGTAGAAACCATTCAGGGTAGATAGCTTTGACTGATGGGAAAAACCCGACGAGATATTGAATTATTGTAACGAATAGTCGGATTTGAAATATAGTCGAAGATAGATGGTTTATGGATTTTTAGTCGATAAACTGTTCGATTTGGATCGATTCGATCGGAACTAGTTGCAGTGATATGCCTACGACCCATATAGAATTTCTTTTTAAATTAGTTCATAATTTGTTAAAATTTGATATTTAGTATCTTACCAAAGGGCCACTGATCTCATGGGGCTCAAAATTAAGAGTTGAATTATAGGGTGGATTAGAGGGTGCACGTGAAGATAGAGGCGACAGAGATAAAGGTGGATAACCTCCAGGTGGGGGTGGAGGCGGAGGACCTCCAAGTGCAGATGGGGGTTGAGGCGGCAGTGGACGTAGGGGTGGATAACCTCCAGGCGGGGGTGGAGGAGGACCGGGGATGATATTGTTCATTGTAGAGACTGGATAATTTTTGATTGAGTGTGAAAGATGTAAGAGAGAAAAAAGTATGATTTTTGAAAGAGCAGAACTTATAATACTTAAACATCCTCCACTACTACACAAATATGCAACTTCCCGGCAGTGACCAAGCATCGTGTAACAATCAAATCGATAATGGAACAGTATCCAAAGCCATGAAGTTTCCATTCCCATCATTCCAGTACCATTGATTACTCGCAATATCAAACATCTGATAATATCCACCTGGATGATTGAGTTCTTTATGACGGTCTACTTCATCTCTCCAGAATGGCCGCCCCGACCAATACTCGAACTCCCGAGTGAAACCACCAAGCGAGACTGCAGGGTTCTCTGCTTTGGTGGCTATTAATCGCATCCAACCCCGCCACACAAGCCGATACAGTCCGTACCTTGCTGTACACATATTTGGATCCGCTGATGATCGCGGTACACAACAAACGTCGATCGTACAATTAACTGATCTAATGCCCTCTTTATTTTTCGCATGGAATTGAACTATTAGAAGGTGAACACTATCATAGACAAACACTTGCGGGCAATCATAGAGATAAGCGTAACTTTTGATATTAGTTATCTTCTTCTTTGTAGAACTTGGAACTTACCCTCTGATCTCCTTTCCAAGTCGTTGAGTCATATTGCTTTTCTCTTTCCCCCCATTCTATTCATCAGGCTTAATTACATTATGTTGTTTCAACTCTCCTATCACTTCGTATCTTTCACTCTTTATCGATCCAGCTACCGTCTATGAATATAATTGGTCCACGGTTTTTTTGTGATGTGTTGGACCTGGAGTACCTGACTCTGATCTTTCCTGGAAAAATGCTCCGCCCCAAGCAAGGGAAACGGGAAAAGCGATATTTTGGAAAAAATCTCGAACTGTATCGCCTTCTTGCTGGATATAGACCTTACTGAGACTATTTAATGGATGGATATGTCGTTCAAGACGACCGGATTCGCTGGCATCCGTAGTATATAGTGCTGAAATAGCTGGGTTTGGAAGTAGATACTGCTCCAGACCAAGGAATTGATTAACCGAATCATAAGTAGATGCTCGAACTGTCGGATTCAGGATTGGAGGATAAGTGTTGACCTCCTGGGATCTTGGTAGCATATGCATATATATTGCATGATACATATAAGGAGCAAACAAAACTCAACTTTTAATTCATTCTTTCCTTTTTGGTATACTGTTTGTTTGCTTTCAATATTTTGATTTCAAAGCACTTTAATTCCGAAGGCTGAATACCCAACCTGATTCCTTCATTTTTTGAATATATACTCGCAGCTTAACTGCTTAGCTAGAGAATCAATCAATTCAATCTGATGCTCTTTCTAGTCTCAATAAACCCAATAATATATCTGGCCTTGATCAGTATTGTTGTTTATTCTTGGGCAAAAGAAGTGAAGAAAGATTATTAATTTGAAAGATTCCAACAATCAAACAGATTTATAAGAGGTGTATACTTTTCTCATCTCATAATACTATAATTTTATCTGTCTCACTTTATCCTTCATTGTATTCTCTCTTTTTTCTTGTTATCATTTTCCAATATTAGATTGTTTGCACCCTGAGCTATTTTTGTTTTCAACTGCTTCCCTGCTATCCCGATATACGCAGAATGTATCATTCTACCTCCACCCTAGTATTATCTGGGGCCTCATATCTACCCACCTCATATCTACCCACCTCATATAAACTCCCTATCTTCGCAATCCCAATGCCTCTTGCACTATTTGTAGGAAAGGATAGCTACACATATTCCAATATTAGTAGAAGCTATAATAGTACTATTATAATTAGTAATATCAATAAGAAAATAATTATATATAATTGAAAATCCTTTTTATCTATACAAAAATAACTGATTCAATCCTTAATATAGGTTTGGTATTCTATTGGAAACATTACCTAATTACTTCAGAATATCAGGGGATTGTCAAGTTACTGTGGTTGCTTTGGAAAGCCTGGAAACTACTTTAGTTGGAACTATACTTCTTATCGAATACGATAGTCACTATCGAAGAATATTTACTTGATTATGGCATTATTGGTTGTGCAAGTCTATGTCTAGCATATTTCAAATCGAGGACGAAGCCCCAGATCTATTTCAGTTTCGATCGGGAAAAGTATTTTTGATGAGTGGAGGTTCTCCTGCAATGTGAATTCATAAGTCTGTTTTGGAAAGGAAATGATCAGGAAGGTTGTATATTATAAGGTGGAGACAATATCGCTGGGTATTAATCAAGTATCTCTGGAAGGATATTCGAAAGGGATTTGATAGTTTAATTAATTGCTGGACAAGGCATTAATACCAAAAATACGTTTTTGGTGATAGAAGCTTGAGAATGTATAGTATAGGTTTATTAACTTCAATTGATTGGATGGGTGAAATCTTTTAGAAAATGTAAATTCAAAATAGTAATCGATAATTTCCATAAAATAAATATTCCTGCATAGCATTACGGATTTATATTCTAAAATATAAAGGGAGCTGAACAGCGTATGCCCAGAGTTGCTCTAAGATGTGATTCGATATATTCAATTTCGATATATACATCAAATAGCATCTCCCTTTTAATATCTATTTAATTCTTCGATACACTATCAATTTCATACATCAATATTTTAAAATGATTATTAACTCTGGTATACATCGCTCAAAACAAACTAAAGGCCCAGTAAAGTATATCTATATCGATTTAGGCACTGGAAGTCTTCGCATGGCCTATAGTATCGAAGGCGGCGAAGATTGCAGAGAAATCGGAAACTATCCTGGAGCGCAAGCAGGTACCCTATCTCTTGTTTCTCAAGCGCCAACAAACATTATATACGAACCTGTTGGGTTTCTTGAGACTAGAAAGAGCATCAGATTGAATTGATTGATTCTCTAGCTAAGCAGTTAAGCTGCGAGCATATATTCAAAAAATGAAGGAATAGGTTGGGTATCCGGCCTTCGGAATTAAAGTGCTTTGAAATCAAAATATTGAAAGCAAACAAACAGTATACCAAAAAGGAAAGAATGAATTAAAAGTTGAGTTTTGTTTGCTCCTTATATGTATCATGCAATATATATGCATATGCTGCCAAGATCCCAGGAGGTCAACAGAACCCAATAATAGTGAACCAGCCAAACCCGTAGCATTTGGTTATGTTAAACCAAACCGTCGTCAAAAACCTGTATTTGGAGTGAAGATTGTTCTTCTACCAGATCCCGAAAGCTATGGTTATGCTTATGCTGCTCTAGTTGAAGCAGCGAATGACCTCAACCTGAGATCTGTAGAACAGATCCCAGAAGACTTCTTGAAGTTCGCCATCGAGCATGCGATCAAGGAATGCGGTGGACAGCAGCCTACAAAAGGTTGGGTATTTTCAGTGCCTCAATATTACAAGATTGAGGAAATGCAGAACTTTCGAGTATTGATTAAAAGAGCAGGTTGTCTTGACAATATATATATCCATAATGAAAGCAATTGGGATGCGATGATTCAACACCTGTACGTGGTGCATCCTACGAACCTGTAATTTTTCTTACAGAGCCAAGATTGAATCAGGCTGAAGCTGGGCAAAGGTCGTGCTTTAAAAAGGAGCGGTACTGGGAGTGAAGGTATCGTGAATTTGGCCCGGAACAGAGGACTATCAGTCGAACGGAGATGAAAACTACCCGACAATCAACGAAACAACGATGGATTTCGAAGCGGAACCATCTTTATGAATCTGTAGTAGGATGTAGAGCCTGAGAATTGCATTAAGGAGCATTTCAAAGCAGACTATCTTTACGAATCTATATGGGAGCAGAGCCTGAGAAGGAAAGCGTTGTGCTGGTGATTGATAGGGCACCTCTGGGGCGTTAGCATATAGAATTTTCACAATCCAACAATGCGTACAATCTGTGGGTATACCGGATTGGAAGTTTATAGATGGTTAAGGGGAGTAATCGAGAATGTATAAAGGTTGTGGTAAAGTCTTATTGAGGCCAACGGAAGTATAGGTGAATTAGGGATGAAGGGATGCTTTTGGCATTTTGCTTTACGAATGTACAAGAGCGATATCATAGCGACAAAGGAACTCTCGAACGAGGGAGATGCTTTTAGCAAGATTCATTCTTCTGCGAAGCATTCGGCAGACATCATAGCAATAGATGAGCTTTGGCAAAAACTATTTTATAAAATATATATCTAATATATTCTCAACCCTTTGTATTATCGATTACAAATTATATATTAGAGAAATAGATTTTGTAGATTATGCTTTGATTAGTGAGTTGGAAACATTATATTTTTAATTGCTTGGCTAGGGATTAAGATACAGCAAAGCTTGCAAGATACGGTCGGCCTTATTGTGTAGGAGAGATCCGGCAAGGTAATGCGAAACGGTGCACAAGTCGCGAGGTGTAGCATATAATGGCAGCGACAATGACACTGTCTATACAGCTCGAGAGGATGGATGTGTATATCGGTCTACAATAGGGTACAAGGCAATTAGCAATGGAGATACCGGGTAGGCTTAGGGAGCAAATAGGATAATAGGTGTAGAAAGGTTGTTTTTGCCTGGGGGCAACCTTCTTAAAGGATATTGAGACTGACATCTTGTATCTGGGAAAGCATGGTAAGAATTGGTTACTCTTACTTATATTTGTAGTCTCACTGGATATATTATAAAAGACTCATAGATTTGCAAATATAATATTATCACTGCTTACTCATCACACCATCCTCGTAGGAGATTTCAACTCCCATCACCCTTGGTGGGACCCCTTCTCTAACAAAAGCTCAAATGCCGACCTACTCACCGAATGGTTTGAGGATCACAATCTCATTCTATTTAACGAACCAGGCACGAGCACCTTTTATCGAACAAATATGACAAATCCAAGTGTCTTAGACCTTACTTTAGCCACAGATTCAGTATCTCCCTATATCACTGATTGGCAAGTCCTCCCGGATCTTGGATCAGATCACTTAAGCATTCTCTTTGAAGTAAAGGGCACTTTATCCCGTACAACGAATATAGCTCAGCCAGCAAGATTCAATACAAAACTTGCGGATTGGGAAAAATTCGCGAATACCCTCAAATCGAAAATATCGACATCAACCACCTTAAATTCGAGTGAATACCTTAACATCGCTACCTCAGAGTCCAACTCTCTTGATTCCCTTCTCGACAAGAGCCAATACATACAAGTATTGGATGAAGCTGCAAAAGAATTCACCCGAATAATCACTTATTCGGCTGAAACCAGTATACCGAGAATCAAGTCCACAAAAAGAGCTAAACCCTGGTGGTCCCCAGAGCTGAAAGCCCTTCGAAAACGACTCTCTAATGCATTTGAGAACGCCAAGATTTACCCGGAAGACGATATGTTCAAGAAAATCTACCAGTCAGCCAGGAATCATTACTTCCAAGCTATTAAAACAGCAAAGAAAAACCATTGGAATGAGTTCCTTGAAAAAGAGGATACCCAATCCATATTCAAGGCAATGTCATACACAAAAGATATACAAACCGAACGAATCCCGAATATTCGATCCAATCCCTCTAAACTAGAAAATTCTTTCGAGGGAAAATGCTCTGCATTTAGATCGACCCTATTTCCTCCTCCTTCATTCACCCCACCGCCCAATTGGGAAAGCTATAAACAATCTAAGAAATGGGAATAGCCTGATCTCACAGAGAGCGAACTCCTAAACGCGTGCTCTGCAAAAATCAAAGGAAAGACCCCTGGCCCCGATGGGATCACTCAAGATATCATTATTCAAGCGTACAAAGCAATACCAAAAGCATTCTTCACCCTCTTCAGTCATCTTATCAACCTTGGTTACCATCCTTCTTGCTGGAAACAAGCCACTGGAGCGATACTCAAGAAACCTTCAAAACCAGACTACTCGGCCCCAAAAGCTTATAGAGTTATCGCCCTACTAAATTGCCTTGGCAAAATAAGTGAAAGAATTCTGGCTCAAAGGCTTAGCTACTTAGCGGAGACTACGCAATTACTTCATTACTCTCAAATGGGTGGAAGACAAAAGAAATCAGCCATCGATACAGCAATCTTACTCACTACCGAAATCGAAAGAAATTCAAGATCCAAGAAGAAAACCTCAACTCTCTTCCTGGATGTTAAAGGCGCCTTTGATCATGTATCTATGAACAAATTATTAGATATCTGCAAGAACCTAAACCTCCCAACCAGCCTAATCGCCTGGATCTCATCTTTTTTGAAGGAAAGGCTACTCAAGCTCTCATTCGATGGCCAAATTGAAACCTTCAAACCGATCAATACCGGGATCCCCCAAGGCAGCCCTATTTCGCCAATCCTCTTCTTAATTTATATTCGAGATCTATTCCCAGCAAATTCAATCAAATATCTCTCATATATAGATGATATAGCTTTAACAACATTTTCAATATCCTGGAAAAAGAACATCATCTCCCTCGAAAGAGCAACTAAACAGATATATGCTCTGGGCAAAGAAAATGCTATTCAATTTGATCTAGCGAAGACGGAACTAATACATTTCTCTACATCCAAAGATACGAAGATAGCCTCAATCAAGTTTCCAAACGAGAAGATAATTCAACCCTCAACATTAGTCAGATGGCTAGATATATGGTTCGACCCTAGCCTCAGTTTCAAACAATATATCACAATCCGAGCTACTCAGGCTAAAACCTCATTCTACCGAATAATTAAACTTACTAGTTCTGAAAAAGGCCATAGTCCCAAGGCAATGAAACAACTCTATATAATATACATCACCAATATAACTGATTACAGTTCAATTTTATGATGGAAAGGGCAAAACCAATTCAAGAAAATCCTTCAATCCTTGCAAAACCTCGCTCTTCGAAAAATCCTAGAAGTATTCAAACCCTCACCAATAAAACCAATGAAAATAGAAGCCACATTGTGCTCTTCAGAAGTACAACTAAATACTGGAATCAAACAATACACATTTAGATTATTGAAAATCTCGCTTTCTCATCCTATCAATTTAGTAGCTACAAAGCTGGCTACAGAAAAGGAGAATCAAAATGTAGTTGCAATCCCTCAAAGAAAGCAATTAAAACTTACTCAACTCGAAAAGATCAAAAATTCAATTCAGAAAGACTTCGATCCTCTTACTTTAGAAGGAATCCATCATTTCTACTTTCCTTCTTGAAAGAAAGAAGTTCTATATAAAGTCAATATCAGCAAATTAGGAAAAGAAGAAACTGTAATGATCTACAATCTAGCTTTCAAATATAGATGCAAAAATATTATTACAATATACACCGATATCTTATCCACTTTAAAAAAAATAAGGATTGAAATCGGGATAGTGGTTATTTTATTAAATAACCGAATTTTATATCAAAAGATTATCAATATAAATATAAATCAATTTGTCTATAATAGAGAACTCTTAAAAATTGCTAAAGCAATCGAATATACAAATTCAATAGCCCAATCAGGAAACAAGTTCAAGATATACTCAGATAATCAAGCAGGATTATTCCGATTGAAAACCCTCTCCGATTTACCTGATCAATTATGCTAAATCAAAGCTATAAAAGCTGCAGAAGTTATTCAAAATAAAGGAGCTGAAATCTCTCTCAATTGGGTCCCTGGATATACATCTATACAAGGAAATGAACTAGCTGATTCTCTTACAAAAGAGGCGATCAAAATACCATCCTCATCTTACGAAACCAATTATGCCTTCATTGGAATGGATATAAAAAGAATGAAATCAGAGAACTGGATAGCTATCCTTAACACTAACAATTTTCATCAATCATCGTCAACATATTCAAGAAACTACCCTTGGAAGATCAGCTCAAAAATCAGAATTCCAGGAAACATCAAAAGAAGCACAATCTGTGCTCTGTTCCAACTCAAAATTGGACACAGATACTTGAAATCTTATTTGAAACGATTCGGAATCTCCTCTAATGACAATTATAAATGTAAAAGAAAGGAATCTTCTGATTATCTTCTACTCAATTATCCTTTATATAAAATAACAAAGAAAACCCTCAATAAGGATAATTTTACAATCCGATCTATTATGAAATATCTGCTTTACACTAAAGCAGGAATCATCAAGACCCTCGAATTTATCGAGACGACGAGAATAGCCACCAGATCATGGCACCTCAATAGAATGCATGAAGAAGAAGAGGAAGAAGGCGGAGAAGAAGAGGATGGACCGGAAGATTGTGATTGACTTGATCAATTCTAGTCAATTTGGTCAAGTTGGTCAATTTGGTCAATTTGGTCAATTTGGTCAATTTGGGCAATCACTCCAACGTCAAATTTCATTACATTTCATTTGTTATTCCTCTTATTTGAATACGAGAGTATCTGTAAGGCGGGCTTGGTTCCCTAGTATTAGTTTTCACTTTCCCCATTCAAACATTAGAAGATTGAGGCTTTCAATCTCCCCAACCTGTATTAGCTACGGTCGAATAAGGCCAGCTACCCCCTATGTAGTATTGTTAGAAGCCTACAAAGCTCCTAGCCGTCTTAGATAGTCATAGACTCAGTGTAGACGTTAATTTAATCAATCAATCAATCAATCAAGAGGTTGACAAGCATTTCCCTCACTTGACGGTTGGAGAAACTTTAGAATTCGCTGCAAGTGTACGAACACCTCAACAAAGACTTGTTGATGGAACAACTCGTAAATCTTGGGCAAAACATATGACTAAAGTAGTTATGGCCGTCTTTGGATTATCTCATACGTACAACACAAAAGTCGGTAACGATTTCGTACGAGCTGTATCTGGAGGTGAGAGAAAACGTGTTAGCATTGCTGAGATGGCATTAGCTGGATCTTCCAATTGCTGCATGGGATAATTCTACTCGTGGTTTGGATGCAGCAACTGCTTTGGAGGTAAGTCAAATCGTGCTGCAATGAATTCTGGTTCATCATTGACCTAAAAATTAGTTTACCAAGTCCTTAAGGATGACTGCAAATCTTTGTGGTTCAGCTCATTGGGTTGTAATTTATCAAGCTAGTCAACAGATTTATGATGAGTTTGATAAAGCTGTTGTACTTTATGAAGGTCGTCAGGTTTATTTCGGACCTTGCGACCAAGCCAGACAATATTTTGTGGATATGGGTTTGGAATGTCCAAAGTAAGTACACATGAATGCATGAATCTGCTGGAATCTTACTGACTGAATATAGTCGCCAAACTACAGGTGACTTTTTAACTTCAATCACTAATCCTTCAGAAAGAAAATTTCGATTTCGTAGAAGATGTTATCAAGATGTTGAATATGGAAGATTTCTCGGAAGCTGTTGTTGGTGTTTTAGGAGAAGGATTGAATGTGGAGCAACGAAAATTATTGACTATCGGTGTCGAACTAGCTGCTAAACCTGCACTGTTACTCTTTCTGGACGAACCTACTTCTGGTCGGCAAATGAATTGGAGAACAAGTAATGAATTAAGTAGGTGAATATGAAATGACGAGCTAGGGTTTTTTGCCACTTCGAAGAAATGAAATGCGATTCGGTACCAAGCTGTCGGTACTGTGCCGCAAAGAACTGAGACCTTTGCCTGGCCCCTGTGTGGATCTATTATTACGTGGCGCCTTTATGCAAATTATCCGTTGTAGAATGCTGGTGTATGAAGAGGGCACGAAGGCTGGGCGCTATGTAAGATTGTGGAAACCCCAAAACCCCCACGCTATTACTAAATGACTCGGCACGGCACAATCCCCAACATTTGGTAGATTTCGACTGAAATGCGCCACCGGCCACCCTATCAACCGAAGCGGCTGGTATTAGGCTAAATATAATAAGGATTCAGAGACCCCCGGTAATTCGCAAGGGTGGCCCTGACCATTTCAGCTTCGATAGGCGGAAATAAGAGGATTAAGTCGGCGTGATAAGCCTTCTTATAAACATACTAATCGGATCATGGCAGTGGGGCTGGTGCTAGGTAAGAACTTCTGGTCTTTGCGCACGCAGACCTCCTCGCTTAATCTCTCTAGTTTCGCGTCTAATTAATCATATTTCCGAAAGCACCACCAGCAGCACAAGGCCGTTGCAGCCATAACAGTAGCGAGCGCTGTATACAGCCAAATCAATTGGGGATTTACGGCAGCGGGCGTTAACGCAATACCAAGCGCAGCACCCAACCCAGACATCAATTGCGTGAAGGCCTGTACGATCGCTTTCATCTCCTTCGGGGCTTTCGAATACGAGTACTCAAGCGCCGAGACAAAGCCGAGAATTTCGGCGACGGCGAGAATAAAATAGAGAGGTATCTGAATCAATACGTTGACCCTGTTGTGAATAGTGCCGTTGTTTGACGCGTCGCATTCCAGAGGGTACTCATAGCATGGTCCGCTTGAGTATATGAGTTTCTGAATAACGGCTGCGTAAGCCATTGCAATGCTCATTACTAAGAAGGCCGCTGTAATGCGCGCGACGGGTTTGAAGGGTATATGGTATTTTTCCAACAGAGGATACAGCCCCTTTTGTATGATGGGTCCGCATATTACACAAGCAATGCCGTTGAAGGTCCTAATAAGATCATTTGGAATTCCATGAAGTTCCATCTGTCCCGCCTGCGATATCAAGTTGTTACTGAGCTGATTGAAGCATAGGTAGAAAACTCCAAAAACGGTTCTGCAAGGGAATTGTTAACGAATTCCTCATATAGAATATAGAGTAAGCAAAACACTCACAAGACTTGACAGGCCATAATCCCACTACGTAGTTCCTCGATAAAATTTGAACTCCAGCTGACGTGCCGGTTGAAATGCTCAAGTTGGTAGACGGGGTCCGCAGCTTCAAGATTAAACTTATTCTTGACTGCGTATGTCAACGCCTTAGCCGCTTCTGGTAAAACATTTCCTGCTGCTGGAGCTTTTACTGAGATCACTGTCAGCTCAAGTATACTCGGGTAGAGTGGGCATCGCATACCAAAAGAATTGTGATAGAAGAATAGGAACCCAACAGCGATACACAACGCTATGGGACCCATAGTGTAAGCTGCCCAGAAGCCGACATATCGTTCAAGAAACGTAGTTGGAATAACGGATAGCGCGGCGATATTGGTCGTCCTATATTGGTCAGCTCCAAATTTTAAAGTAACTGGGTAGTGGTGTGAACCAGTAAAAAATGTTATAGATATATTGCATGGTCAAGGCTGGGTCAACCACAACAGTTTCCCCTTTAGCGGTCATGATGACTTGAAGATTGGTATTGTCGTACTGATCACCTAGTGCGAATGAGAATGAGAGCAAGCTCAACTTGACCCTACTACAACGAACCTATAAAGGCATTTACGGTTGCCTTGATTCCTGCAACACCAATACCGATAAGGACCATGGAGATTGCGATACCCGGGAGGCCAGCATCATGGTCGAGCGCAGGAGGGAGCGAGGTAAAAAGCATAACAAAGCTCCCAAATATGTAGATCCTATCAAGTAAGTTGCTTGTACGTGAAATCATCTCGGGCTAAACTAACACAAGAGAGATAATCAAGGTCCTGAAGCGTCCCAGCTTGGCATCAGAAAGAATCCCAATCGGAGTAGAAGCCACTGCCGCCCACAGATAATAACCATTGTAGATATTAGTTGCAGTGGCCTGGCCAAGCCCAAGAACACCTGGGTTTGCATGATCCTCGCGCTGATTCTGAAGATAATTTTCTGTAGAGGATGGAGTTAGTCCAGAACTTCTTTCCTTCAATCTGCTCATCTACTCACGCCAAGGTGCAGTAATGCAAAAAAAAGCGAAGCGTTCGAGCGCACCGACCAAGACGGCTATCCATACTGCAGTATGCACTTGGTCGGGGATGTGGCGATAACTTAGAATCTCCCCTTCGGTGGCATTGCGTCTTTCGAATGATCCTGATGCAGTTTCTGCCGGTCTCCTCAACGTTAGATGCACGAATGGTGAGATGGATAGTTTGGTACATACTGGTAGACAGGTCCACTCATAGCTTGCTTCTCATCATCATTTTGTTGCATCTTTCCTTGGATACAACGATTTTGGACGGATTGCTGTCGTTTAGAACTCATATACTTCCAAGTATATACTTTAGGGTATAGATGAGTAAGTAAACATGCTCTGGAAGCGACAAGATATCGATCCGAAGACGGAGGGGAAGGTAAAGTAAGGAGTTTGTGGTTGAAGCACCATTTAGCCGGCACTAGCCACGGTCAAACCTTATACATACAGAGGCTATAAGAAGAAGGTAGTGTAAAAGATATGATGTAAACCGGGATATGATCAAACAACTCTCGGTGAGCTTCATTCGGTATAGGACTGTTGCCTATAAAGGCAGCTTATGCACTGATTATGCAGGACGGACAAACTAGAGGTAGATACCAACAAGAACCCTTGTATATATAGATGGTTAGAGCCCAATAATTGGTTGTGATCATTCCAGGCTCGCTCACCATCGATAGTGGCGATTGATCCTAGTAACACAGGGAATATTTCTGACACCAACTCGCCTGACCCATGCATATCGTTCGGCGAGCCTGATTCATGATTTATTTTGCAGTGTTGTCGACTGAACGTTCCATACCATTATCGTATATGTTATCAGCAAATATTGTACGCTTGTATATTCAAGGGCTGTCTGAAAAATTGATCAGGGCAATCTGTTCTAGGTTCATTTGATCAATTCCACTTTTTCCAAATTCGTAACTGTTGGAACTCATTTATAGACTATAGTGGATAATGGGTATACTTTGGCTTAAATATATGTTGTTTGGCGAAGCACAATTGTTGGTACAATTCGGCGACAATATTAAACGCGAAGCGTAGTATTGAGGGAATGTGCACTTCAAGCACAGATGTGAATCCTAGATAGATAGGCAATGTGTGCCGCTAAATGGCAGAATTTGCCTTACTCAAACACTATATACATAGTTAGACCTTGTATACAGATATCAATCAATCAATCAATCAGTGAATCGAGGATCAATCATTTAACTGCTTTCTGTCTTTCCTTTGTATACAAATCTATTTGAGTAGTACCCCTGGTGATCCCAGCAATATCAGAACCTAATTTGCATTTGCAATTGCAAGCTGCGTGCAGTTCAAAGTCCTGCGGTGCCCTCTGGGAGTGAGTGAACATGTGAATCTCACCCCCACCAAACCTCTCCACCCCACCCTACCCCTGTCGTCTCTCCCCGATTCAAAAAAGGAGGGTGAGATCCCGGTATAATATTCCGAATATCCGAGAGTCGTACATAGATCTGCATCCAATCGCTCTCTGATAGTAAATATAGCTGCAGATTCAAGGTAAGGATCGCCGCTTGTATATCTAGGGAGAGGCACATGAGGCAAGCACCATGCAGAAGAAATATATACACCTGAAATCCATCCATGTTACTGTTAAAGCAACCTTACGATAAGCTTCCAATTCTCTTACCACACCGCGCATTTTAACATGAGCGATATGACTAAAATTCATGGTCTCATCGTGGACCGAGGCGGCCAAACAGGTACAAACCCAAAGAATAATCTGTAGCGATACTTCCCAAGCTGACAATTTGTAGCGAACTTTCACTGTACTTGGTCGGTGAGTCCTCAGTTGCTGTTCAATGGGAGCGCAATAAACCTGCTGTTCCAGCGAGTGTCTACTTTGTCGGCTCACAAGCTTCCTTCCCCAACTCAAGAGATTATTCGCCTATTCAAATATCATCCTGATCAAGACGGGGGCGAAATTCATCGAGTGGATATCGAAAGGGCTCCGGAGGTCTTCGCGTTCTTTACGGATGCTCTGCTTTCTTTGGTGGGAGGAGACACTGATACTTGTTTGGCATTCAAACTTTTGGCTCCAGCAGTAGACGGGTACATCAGCCGCAGTGATGCACTCGTCATGCGCATGAAAGGATGTATATTAGTTGACTCAGCTCGGAGCTTTTCTTCGCCACTCCAGTATGTGCAGTCTATCTCCTCCAGTTTGGAATCGGTGGATATTTTCACCCTGTGCTACAGCGCTGTTGGAGGGGTTTGTGTTCGAGCTCGCAAAACCAAGGACGCCCAAATACAGCTGCAAGAACTAGAAGCCGAGTTTGTCAACCGTCTCTCGTTTGACTGGGTCTCGCCTGCACCACTATCAGTCAAGCGTCTAGCGTTTGTGCAAGGCAGGCCAGATGCTGAAAGTAGCATTGAGATGTGGCAGGCAGCGCGGGCTCTCGGTATCGCACTGGTAATCTTCGATAGCGAGTGTCACTGGTTGCAGGACTCCCAATGGTCCGAATATCGTGAGGCATTCGTACCTGTCGACATTACTCCCGATGAAACACTTCCAGAACGATTAATCCGCAGTATTCGCAGCTATGGAAAATCTTTTCACGGTATCTCGACCGTGAGCGACGCTCACCTTGCGGCTGTGGCCAGAGCAGCCGGGGAGCTGGGCCTTGCCACAAATCCAGCAGATGCCTACGATATTGCCGGTGACAAGTTCCTTACCCGCAAACTCGAGCCTAGTATTTCCGAGAGCTTCGAGTGTGCGACCGTTGAGCAAGTTCGCAGTCGTATTGCAGATGTCACACTTCAGCCGCTGAGATTTCCTCTCATTGTGAAGCCATGCACAGGTTGGGGCAGCGAGTGCGTAAGCCGCGTTGATAACGAGGCCATGCTCATAAATGCGGTTGCGAAAGCATGCAGTCGTCATGTGGGTACTGCAGTTAATACCAGCTGTGTCGTCGAGCCGTATATCTCGGGGCCGGAGTTTGATGCTAACTTTGTGCTCTTGGATGGCCAAATTGTGTTCTCGGAGATTGGAGATGACTACCCCAGCCCTGGCGACATGGGGTCGGTGGAGTCCGCCTCTGACTTTCTCGAGACCCAGGTTGTTGTTGGTACGAGAAGGATACGGAAGACGTAGCACCCACGGATTACGTAGGTCCTGTATGTCTAATTGTATTCTGTCTAAAGAGCTAGCTACATATTGAAAGTAGTAAGTCTTATATAGACTTACTAAAAGAGCTAGTCTCTTTCGCGTTCGCTTAGTTCTTTATTACAGTAGTAATTGAATTGAAGTCATTCACTTCGTTCACACAGTTGTAAGCACGACCCGTTTGCCGGCTGAGGAGCAATCGATAATACGAGAGCAGATCCACGCCAGTATCGTCAGGCAAGGCTTCAAATCGGGCGTCTTTCACTGCGAGGGCCGCGTACGTGACTCGACAGTAGAGTTCCGCCGCAGCTCATCGACGGGAATTATGCAACTTGTTCCAATAGGCACAAGAAGAATCCACAAGCCATCGGCATACCTAATTGAGAACAATGCCCGACCTCCAGGTTACATGGTCTCCAGCTTAGCTCGTTTGACGTACGGTATCGACTATTTCGCACTACAGATGCTTTTTGCCCTTGGCCCAAATGAGGCTGATAGGTTCAGGGCTATGGCTACACCTTTCCAAAACGGTGCTCAATATTACAGCATGGTCCAATACGTGTCACCAGATCGTAGTGGGGTATTGCTCACGGAGGACCCGGGGAAGGAGATGTTAGAGCGATGTCCCGAATTGATGAATAGAGATAATGTTGCGGTTTCCTGGTCTCCCAGGCGTAGAGGAGATAAGATCTTTGGACCAGAGACAATGAAAGTGGCATGGCTGAGTCGCTATATCGTGACGAGTCGGCATTCCTTGAATCACCTGCTCGAACTTGGAGCTGAGATTGTAAAAGAGTTCAAATACGAGCTTGCTTAATTTTTTCACCAATTAAATCAAATAACAATACTTTTACAATAACTCGAACAAGGTTACAATGGCGATGTTATAGAAAGAGGGTCTTTTACCTGGACAAAAATGTATGATAATACTACCCGATGTGAATCTTAGCAAACTCTTGGTATAAAACTTGAATAGCTGAAAGGGCAGATGGACAAATTCGAAATTTTCTTTGGCTATCTTCTTACTATGGATCATATAGTACATCTGCTTCTGAAGAGGTATAGCTCGCATATTTCCTAGTCCTGTAGAATATTGCACCTGGATCGACCCTAACATCCCATGGGAGAGTGTTTTTGGGGAGCTAGTTTGCCTTTGTACCTTGGGAAAACTCTCTTCCTAAACTTTTCATTTATCAGACCTAAAGCTTTATAAGACATGGGAAGGCCACGGTTTAGATAACATCAATACAGCCACTTTTGGCTCCCTCTTAATTACTTAGTGGAATGTTGATGTTGAGAATGGGAAACGGAAAATAGTGATGGATGAGTACCATGATTTTGGTGGGGTGGAGGTTCGCGTTGATGCACGCGAACGATGTCATTAGCGTGTGCCTGAAGCTGCGAGGCTACGAGGCTGCGTAAAACAGCGACGCAGCCTGGCAGCCCACTGAATGCAGCGGTCGAAACAGCCTGAACTATATTGTAATTATATAGTTAGTTATCTACTTATTCTCCCTTATCGCCTTTAGCCCTCTAGATCTACAAATTCCCTTTGGAGTTTTGTTGTTTGTTTTTGGATTGTAGAAGGCCAATCCTAAGTTTCTCACCCAATCTTCACTCTCTTACAATAATGAGCAAAGGCCTCAAGAATAACGCAACGGGAATTGTTTGTATACTTCATAAATTGAAGAAATTTCGTCAGCAAATAGTTCTCCCGGAGGTGTGTACCATATACGGACACCAGCTGATCCATGGATGCGACTTGAATCACGTGTGGATCAATGCAGCCAGCCACCTTGGTCAAGACGGAGATAGATGAGATGCAATTCCTACTCGCTGAAATGCAAATGAAAGTATCTGAACCCCTAGTAGATATCAGCGCCAGGCGCACACCGGACAAATCGGATAATATACACCCAACTTGACAGAAAATTACCCCTGCTCTAAAGGATCAATACCATGCCCCACCAATCAATACGCACGCATATAATAGTGTGATCGTATCTACCAAACTGTCGGGACCAATTCTTTAATAACAAAAGACGTTCAATCAATTGCTATCAGTCGCCACCAACAACTACCAATAATCCCTTAATGAAGGTCTAATAATAATCCCCATCAATTCCCTTCATGCTTCCCTATTTCGGTTACACCGAACAATCTATTACAACTCTATCCTGTCCAATGATGGATTTGAGCCTGACATCTATATATTTCTCGTCTCTGAACGAATCAGGTATGTTTGGACGAGATGATGAATGGAAAATAGAGGTGAAGGTAGTGGGGATTAAGGGGGATAAGAGATTTGATCCTAGAGCCCCCCTACTGTTTAGCTTTGTTTCTGTGATGATGTTTAATCCCTGACTACCAATAATATACTAATGATGTAGAAACATAGGCCCTAGTCCGGTATCCCTTCCACAATCAGAAGGTATGTTGTTTTTTGGAGACTTAAGATTGGATGTCATCATTTTGCTTCCCCTCACCACTAACTTGCTAGGACATTAATCTAAGTATAAGTATCTCCATTGCCACATTATTCAATGAAAATTTTCTATTCAACCTCAAAAACTTCCAAATTGACCTACTGTTGTATCAAAATTGTTTCTCGCTAGTCATCAAGATAAATACTATCACCGGAACTAAAATGAACGGATCGAGATCCCGACAAGTTTCCGTGCTCCCAATGACCGAGTTCTCGGCCATGGGCGCTGCCTGGATGTCACCAGGCCCAGCCGGCTTTGATTTTCGGAGTAAGTATAACTTTCTCTTGTGGAGTTTCATAAGCACCATTACTAACTGGAGACTCTTGAAAGGTGATATCTGTACGGGATCACATCCTGTGATGCTTCAGGCGATCTTCCAAGCAGGAGAGAACGATGGCTGGACTGCCAGCGGGGCATCTGAGTTTGAGGCAGACATGGCTAAGCTGACTGGCAGGGAGGCCACTATGTTCATGGTTTCTAGCACCATGGCAAACCAGGTAGCCCTGAGAAGTCATCTTGGAACTCCCCCATATTCTGTTTTATGTGATGTGCGCAGCCATCTTGTGCATATGGAAGCTGGTGGTGCTGGCAGTTGGGCAGGGGCACTGGTGGTGACGGTAGTACCGTCTAATGGTCTCTGGTTGACTTTAGACGACATTCAGCGCTATGCTGTTATTTCAGATGGATCCGACGCGTGCACTTGTCCGACAAAACTCATTCATCTGGAAGTTCCACTAGGTGGCATTGTAATGCCACTTCGTGAGCTTAAACGCATTTCCCATTGGGCTAAAGCCAAAAATATCGCAGTTCATTTAGATGGTGCCAGACTTTGGGAAGCCGTCTCTTTTGGCGCCGGTACTCTTCATCAGTACTGTGCACTCCCAGACACGATCAACCTTTGCTTGACGAAAGGGCTTGGAGGAGCAGTGGGCAGTCTTCTCGTCGGAAATAAAGCACATTTGAAGCGTGCTAAATGGATCAGGAAGACAGTAGGAGGATCTAGTAAGTACTTTGCAGCGTGATCTTGCTCATCTTGTGGTCTGAGAATTGGCTGACCAGAGTCATAGTGCGACAACCAGGTTTTTTAGCCGCGGCTGCAGCAGCCTCTGTCAAGCACGTCTGGGGAAATAAAATTGATGGGTCCAACAGCTTGTTGAAACCATGCCACGAAAAAGCTGCGCGCCTTGCCAGCACCTGGACAAGTCTCGGTGGCAGACTTCTGTGCCCACAGCAGACCAACATGATTTGGCTAGATCTTGACCACGCTGGCATTGCGGAAGAAGAGTGGGAATCTGAGGGGCTGAAGCGCGGGATCAAGCTGCACAGCTGTAGGATAATTGTTCATTTTCGTAAGTGCATGCCCACTCAGGTCCAACGGAAAGATACTGACTTTCATCTTCCCCGATTTAGAAATAACCGACGGAGCAATGGATAGTCTACAAGGCTTCATGACTGACATGCTAACACAAATCGGCAAAGGTCCCAGCCCGCTCAATCGCCGTATTCCACGGAATGAAGCGGTTTCGCGGGTTGCGAGAGCGATGCAGGAGGCTTGGTCTCTTATATCTGCTGAGGCGTGGTTCCATTCCAAATAATAGGTGATTATGCGGTTAACAGTTGGATCTCCGATAAGGGCCAAGAAAGAAGAGAGGGAAGAGGGAAGGAACATGGAAATTTGTTTATGAGCTATAGATACGCGTTTATGTTTCTGTTATTATTTATTTTATGCTGCTGAATCACATTCTTTTTTTTGTTCCTGTTGAGCGTCCAAACCTGGCACTTTTCCCAGACTTCCAAGGAAAGGGTTAAGGTCACCCTGTATCGTAAAACCTGGGAGAATAGAGATATTTTCCCCAGGAAATTACCTAGGAGAGAATACTAGATTACCTAGGAAAGTATAATACAGAAATGGATTACTTTTATACATAGTTTGCCCTATGAAATTTTTGACTCTTGTATTATTTGATAGGTAGATTTAAAGAAAGAACAGAGCAAGTCAACATTTGAACGAGTTTATATGTACAATAATGAGGGCATTCGTATAGACGGCCAATTAGCTAGATCACATCGAATTCCCCAAAAAATACTACTACTACATATCCATTCATTCTTCTATTTCTATACATCCTGAGAAAGAGTCACTGCAATGTCATAATTTCAGTGGTGTTTCCGAGATACCGATGTGTCGTATCCCAACAAGATTTTATTCCTATCCCCCATCACCCTTACTCCCACTCTCCCACCGCTTCACCTCTCTACTGCCCATCCTCACCCGACCCATCCACCACCATCGACGTCCTTATCCCTACCAACCTTTCCATTTCCCTCTCCTTTCTCTTCTTGGTCGCGGCCGCCACCACAGCTGCAACCGCAGCTACAGTTTTTGCTCGCGCTGCTTCGATTTCTTGCGTGTTGGTATTGATGCCCACTGACGCCTGAGCCATATCTTGCTGTCTCTGCATGTTCATGTCAATCTCTATTTCTTTTCTCTCTCCACCGGCACATTCTCCCCCTTTTTCTTAC
>NW_001820833.1:514725-542749 GCF_000146945.2 Sclerotinia sclerotiorum 1980 UF-70 | reverse complement strand
ATATGAATGGAAAATGGAGGCTTAAGGATGTTGCGCTTGGGGTTGGGTTTGTGCGTGGGGAGGCCAAAATATAGATTTGTGGGATAGAGTTGGAGAGATGGTAGTGTAGAGAGGAATTTCGATGTTAGTTTGAGAGAACTATAGAATGTAGAATGAGTCAGTTGGAGAGTTGTACTAGTTGAGCTATCACATATCTTGGCTACGTTTCTATCGGCTTCGAAAAAAGTTGTGGTTGTCGATATTGACTTTATTGAAGCCGTGGTTAGAAAAATTTGATAAAAGTAGATATATTTTTACTTGTCGTGTAAGTAAGAATCTTCCAAAAAGGAGAAGAAGTATCTGGATCCATTTTTCATTCCAAAGAAAGGAGCAGATGAGGAGGGAGATGGGAGTAGAAGGGACTCTGAGAGACCATTCTGAGTAGAAAGAGGGAAAACGGGTACTGATATAGGTTTCTACTGAATCTCTTATGCTTTAGGATAAACAGTCAAACTGTATTTGTTTTGTTATATTAAGGCTCCTCTGAGTGCGAGGGTCTTATGCACTTTCACCAGCTGATAATGTGAAAGTCCTACCTTCTTCTCCGAAGGCTCGAATTTCATTGGAAGGTTAGGATAATCGAAAAACTCTTTGGCCTCGAGGACAGCCTGTCAGTGGGGATTGTCAATGGAGCTTACAAGATCCATGTTGTGATATCGTACTTCAAGTGATCACGAGTTTGCACAAAAAAGTCGAATCCAAGTTCTTTATCTCCTTCTAGTATGTCGTTCCTTCTTCCACCTTGCATATGCTAGATATCTTAGGGTGAGTGGAATGGCTGTTCGCTCAAAAACACTTACCGAGCTTCAAGGATGATAGGAAGGGAGGGAGGGATGAAATTGATTGTTGTCTGGATGTAGCAAGGAAAGTTCCTCGGTAGGAATAATCACCGAGAAGCTGAGACTTGCACCTGTATTGGTTTTAGTAGTATATTAAGAAGATGTATCATTGTGATAGGAGACATAGTGTTGGGTTTCTTGAGACCAGAAAGAGCATCAGATTGAATTGATTGATTCTCTAGCTAAGCAGTTAAGCTGCGAGTATATATTCAAAAAAATGAAGGAATGAGGTTAGGTATTCAGCCTTCGGAATTAAAGTGCTTTGAAATCAAAATATTGAAAGCAAACAAACAATATACCAAAAAGGAAAGAATGAATTAAAAGTTGAGTTTTGTTTGCTCCTTATATGCATCATGCAATATATATGCATATGCTGCCAAGATCCCAGGAGGTCAACACGATACTACCTTCGACACCTACTACAGGCATCAAAAGATTTAGCTGAACTTCCCGTATAAATGGCATTTTATTCGCGAATACATAGTCTTAAACACATTGGCATAATAGCCTGGGTTGTCAAAGTAAACATTCTAGCTATTGGCTTTCATTACGTCCAACCTTTCGTACACACAGCCCTGCCCTCTCTATCAGTATACAAGCAAATGTGAATACTGCGCGGGCAGCTGCACCAACAAATTTCCCAAGGACTTTGACCGTAATCCCGAAGATCCCAACATTTTTCTCCAATTTTTCTTCTTGTGTTTTCCACTTCGATATATCCCAGATTTCCAACTGATCATTGACCTTCTCTTTAACACTTCTTAATAACCCCCGATACTTCGACAGAAACTCGGAATTATATTGACGATGTCGGCAGAACGGTTGAACACATTTATTGCAGATGGGAATAGTGGCATCCGTGGGCGAGTAGACAAGCGTAGGAGGGGATGAGTGTCTTTCAGCTATATTATAAATTTTCTGAGCCAGTTCCTTCTCGAAGCCCCATATGAGAACAGTATCTCTATTGGATGGACCGTTGTATTTTTCGAAGAAATCAGCAAGAAAAATATCAAATTCTTCTGTCTTTGTTCCTTGTTTCTCATGGATTTCGAGAATGAACTTCTCGTTATGGTTGAATGGTCTAGGGATATTTTCAACGATAGTGCGGGATGGGCGGCTCTTCAAAGTCTGTGCCCCAAACATAGAATAATCCTTCAAAGAACTGGAACTAATTGGTGAATGAATCGGTCCATTCTGAAGTATGGGGAGTGATGAGAATGAACTCAACAAAAACAATCTGATATTCGTAGTCATTGTGTAGATAGACAAGAAAGGTTGAAATTCGAGTTCTTTTTAAAAAGTTCAAACTTGAATCATATAGAGATAGTTAAGCTTGAGAATTTAAGGAAGATTTAGAGAAAGTTTTCTTATATAAATACTTTTCAAATAACTGATTCCTACCGTAACTACTTTTGAGATTGCAAATGGGCTCTATCTACCCCCTTAACAATAAATGACACTATATTGTACTATCTCATGAGATTTGTTACATTCGTAGGCTTCTACTGATTGAGCAATATTTTCTGTTCAATTTTTAAATACAGGCTTGGACTAATTCACAAGGGGGGATATGTGGGATGATGACATTGAAACTCAAAGATTTAGAAAGGTATAATACTGTATAGCCTAAACTTTCTATCTTGGAACATTTCCTTGGGATGGTATCAGGAAGACCGCAGACGGAGGGAAAGATGCAAGGTATATGAAATAAGATCAAGAAAATCTAAGATGATAAGAAGACAAGGTGAAGTAGAAGGATTATTCACTTCGTACTCGTGCTGCCAGAGAGTGTAGAACACATCCACTTATTATGGGCCACTATTCTGCTTGTATGTATTTTAACATCTTATGGTATATACTTCAGAGTGGAGTGTTCTATACTTTCTGGCAACAAGAGTAACATGAAAAGAAAGCTATACTTTATTGGGTCTCTCGGATGGCCATGGGGTCACCCGAAGCACTCAAATAAGAAAATCCACACAAAAATGGTTTACTCCACTATGTACATATATTACAGGGGTTATTTTAGCAGTAGTACAAGTAATATGAAAAGAAAGCTATACTGTATTTGGGTCTCGGATGGCCATGGTCACCCGAAGCACTCAAATAAGAAAATCCTCGGTTACCTACCATGTACAAATGCTACAGGGTTTATTTTAGTAGTATCACGCTGCACGAGTAATATGAAAAGAAAGCTATACTGTATTTGGGTCTCGGATGGCCATGGTCACCCGAAGCACCCAAATAAGAAAATCCACACAAAAATGGTTTACCCTACTATGTACAGATACTCATACTGTCAGAAAGTATAAGACACTCCACTTATATATGGGCCACTATTCCTCTTGGCAGTACAAGTATCAAAGGGTTTATTTTAGCAGTAGCACGAGTAACATGAAAAGAAAGCTATACTGTATTTTGGTCTCTCGGGTGGCCATGGCCACAGAAATGGAGACTAGTACAGGAGAGGTATATAAATTATAATTGGAAGGGATTTCATACCCTGAGGGGTATAGTATAGTACAGTGGATAGCTTTACCATTATGATATCCACTTATTTCTGCCACCCAAAGCCTGTACAGATGTCACAGGGTTTATTTTAGCAGTAGCGCTAGAGATAGCTTTTCTACCCCACACCCCCTTCAACTTAGCCGAAATTCGATTTCGCATCAACTTCTCGACTTCTCGACTTCCCGACTTCTCGACTTCTCGCACTCCTTCTGTTTCTCAACCTTCACTTTTCAACTATCACCAAAATGTGTTTATGTTCAGATATTCAACATGGATTTACACAGCCTTCTGATAATCAAAAGGTATAAAAAGATGAATTCAATAGAGAGATATTGTTACTGATAAATCATAAAGGTCGTGGAACGTCTAAGAGTATTTTTGCCGCAATTATATACCTATATATCTAGCAACGAACAATTAATACCGCACCTCCCATTCATATTACAAAAGAGGACAACTCCAGTATCAAGTACAATATCTGAATCTTTAACTGTTGAGAAACGTATAGCAAAGATTTTCGAGTATGATCCTGCTGATAATCATGTATTAACGTTCCTCGATCGGAACTTCGATAATTGGAACAGGAAACCACAGTTATTCTTTGCATGTAAACAAGCACAGCCGACCTACGATACAATCGACTACCAATCTGCAATCATCCTTACCTGTCTTCGGCTTGAGCAATTTGATACCCATTCCCGAATTTTACGTATAATTTATTGTGTTGCACTTAGTCGATGTCGAAGAACTAAACGTCAAAGTAGCGATACGAAAAGTATAGCACACAAAATCTTCCCGATTTATTATCCTTCCAAACCTTTAGACGAAACTAGCAACGATATGCAATCTCTCGTTAGAACGATTGAAGCCTTTTTACGAGCAGGTCCGAGATATGAAAACATTGCAGAGAAATTGGGTGTTGGAAGCCTGTTTCTCCTTGGAGATATAGTTCCACTTAATGTGTATGTATATCAGCTCAACACAAAACACAGCTCTAATCATAATATAGCTGGGAAAGACGGCTGCCAATGAAAGGCCCAATATTTGAGAGGGCAATGACACATATGATAGATAAAAGCATCGTTAGGTTGGGGGAAAAGTATGGGGAGCTTGTGGAGAAACTAATCAGGAGCCTTGAAAATTGTAAGTGGCGAAAATATGGATCAAAACATTCACTAATATTTTAGTTCTACCAAAAATGCCATTTTTATTCAGGAACCAGACATTAAAACGGAAGCCAAGTCATCAGTTAGATGGGGGGAAGAAGAAGAAGAACAAGAATAATACTACAAGGGATATCTTGAACAATAGTGGAGGTGATACTGAGGCTGAACCGATTGCCCTAGATCACACTACAGAGTTCGCCGGTCAAGATGGAGCCAACAGTCCTCGCAATAGTGTACGTGCTTCATATGCCAATTCAGTTACTTCCATCCGCAATCCTTCTTCCATATATACACTTTTGAATTCAGATAGTACGACGTCCATAGACAATCAACAGCTGCCATCACAAACGGAAAATGCTCGTCAGATTCAGGTCACTAGGACTTCAGACAGATATACCCTTGACAGGTCTACTGAGGCTACGAATGAATAGAGGGGTAAGTATTAATGCGTGTGTATTTTTAAGTTGAGGCTGACAACAATGGATCTAGAAATCGAGATGATATATGATAATCCACAAAAAGAGTATCTAGAAAGAAATCTCGAGGGAGTATTTCGCAGTCATATAATGGCTAGATATCAATCAGGTCTGGGGAATTATAAACAATGTATTATGATGATGTTCCCTCGAAACTGGGAACAAAATGTTACAGTCTCTATCAGGGTTGATCGCAAAGCTGGATTCGAAATTATTGGATTGCTTGACTTGCAGCCCCTATCAAAGGTTCAAACTGTTCAAGGTCAGGCTCAGTATTATTCGAATATGCTAATAGAGAGACTAAATCTTTTGGGACCCTCCTTATACGCAGCAATAATTGGTACTGGGTTATACAAATCAGCGTCTGGATCGCGTTGTTCTTGTATTGATGTATTTTTCTTTGACGATGACGATGATATCGTATTCTCTATTATGGTTGACCAAGATTCAGGTGACAAATTGGTAGAGGAGTTTGGATTGCGATTCTATCAATATTAAATCTGAAAGTTGAAATAGACTTCATTTAATTGTTCTCTCGAGTTATATTATATAATCTAGCAAAAGATCCAATACCACCACCATGAAGTTTACATTTATGTTGACCTGAAGAATGATTATATGAACCCAATTAACCACTCCTCAAGGGTGGCGTCACTTTTGGGCAACAATTTATAGCCCTTCGGAATAGTAAATTCCTCTTTAATGCTAACCTTATACTTATCCACCGGTGTATCCTTCGTTATCTCATTATAAACCAATATCAATTCACCTCTGAACTCAATCTTTCTATCATAATCGCTTGTACTAATAGTCCAGATTTGAAAATCCTGTCTATCTGTAGACATGATGTGGATGAATAGTTTTCGACTCAATGATATTTGTGAAAAGATGAAGTTGGAATAGGAAGAAGTCGAAGATAAAACGTTGTTGTAGATAGAATGATCTTGTGGATATCACGGATAAGGGAGATGTTGGTACGAGAAGGATACGGAAGACGTAGCACCCACGGATTACGTAGGTCCTGTATGTCTAATTGTATTCTGTCTAAAGAGCTAGCTACATATTGAAAGTAGTAAGTCTTATATAGACTTACTAAAAGAGCTAGTCTCTTTCGCGTTCGCTTAGTTCTTTATTACAGTAGTAATTGAATTGAAGTCATTCACTTCGTTCACACAGGAGAGGATATTATAGATGAATGAAAAGGTCGCGTTCCGTAATGAGACTGTATACTGATCAGCGATAGCTGCAGAAATTTGATAGTAGATGCTCATCACCTTATGCACTCTTCCTAAATTGTAGATAGATGAGGAAGATCAAGATGGAATTTTGGTGCGTTTCTCGAAGTAGGGTTGTTCGGTTTGACTACTACGCGATTAGCAACACTGGCAGATATATGCAAAGGGATGCATACCACTTTGCAGATTCTTCTGGATGAGGTGAAGTTGATATGAAGGGTTAAGGATTTGAGGGAGAGTTGAATCAATATGAAAGAGGGGAAAAAATGCGATGTTGTCAAGATGTGAATAAAAGTAAAGATTTGGTAGGGTTAGGCTGAGTTTGGCAGTTAGTCATTATGCTCACGCGATTTGCTCAGCAGCCAGATAATGACCGAAAGACCGCTAGTATACTTAGGCTATAATGTCTTAGAACACGAACATTTTTTTAATTCTAGCTCAACCCAATCACAAGTTGGGCACGCACTTTGCAAAAGTCTTTTCGTACCTAGGTATGATAGAAGCAGAAAACAGTCTGAGCTTGAAAACCCCACATCTGTCCTGTACATGCCACATTAATTTTTCAGCTACTGTTGCCAAGCCATAACATGGTGTCTGGCTCGTGCACGTACCTTGTCTGATGCGGCGGCCGCTAAACTCGGGGGGCAAGCACCACGACTGTTACGAGGGTAGCCGTCTAGATCACGTGGAAGTGCTCTAGGCTCTCGAGGTGGTTTATAACTAGGCGTCAAGCAGGGACTTAAGTAATGACAATGATGATATGCAATTCGTAACTAATAGTAGAGTATGATTGATCTTGAGCACGAAGCTCTATACAAAGGAAATCCATCTTGATTATATAGTCCTTCATGCTTCTATGATCATCAGTGATCACCTATATCGTGATCCTTAGTGATCCTTAATGATCACTACTGATCATTTGTGATCACGTGCCTTGGTAGTTGTGTAGCCCGTCATAACACCGCGGTCCTCTTCAAAGACTAGCCCGAGTATAAAAGTAACATTGAGACGCTAGTGGATAGATAGTACAATGACCTTACCAGTCTCTTCTCTGATCTAACCATTCCGGGTTAGTAAGAGGATTGTCATCGTCTATACGATATATATATATACTGGGTTGCATTCTAGAATACACATTATGGTGAGTATCAAATACTGGCATTGTTATATATGTACGTCTGTGCAACAAGACGTTACACAAAAGTCTAATATCATGCGCCAGCTGGTGTATCCTCCTTCCAATCATTTGAAATAGATTGAGGATTTCTTTCCTCAACTAGAGGCTATCTTTGGATTTCTATCATTTTCTTCACGTATATGTCATCCATCATGTAATATTACTTCTTCTGACACTGTTTCTTTCTAAATTGGTCAGCTGAACCGTCCCGTGTCTGGGTATGCGTACTCCTTGCAGGCTTATAGGTCTCAGAGTCTCCGGTCTACTGACATTCGAGCGAAGAATATATTAGTGTTGATACTCTACTTTTTCTATGTATCTTGAAGCGGACTGTTGAGAAACTTTCCAAGTACAGCTCTGGAATACCTTACCACCGTTATAGCAATCTATTATCCAAAAGTTCATAAATTCGTCTCCAAAACATATTTGCCTAGCTTAGATATTCTAGAAGCAACAACAGCTAGGTTTTAATCTCACACACCTACTGCAAGCTGGGTTCGTGCCATATCTATGGTAAACCATTGATGTTATTAGGCTAGCTGGGCCCATTACTTGTTTTCCTGCACTTATTTAAATGCCAAAAGACCTGCAGCTTAGGTTATAAGGGATTGAAACAAATCAGATTTAATCTTTCATATCATCTTTCATGCTTTCCAAGCACAATATAGTACAAACAAGGATAAAGCACAAAACTATCAGCTTAGGGCTCGGTACTTAGGTGTAGCTATCTAACCATTAATTGCAACTGACCATCTAACCCCAACCATTTATCCAACCTAAAAAGTTTTGTTGTATATCGACACCTCACGATACCAGGATATATCCCTCTTCCCCCTCTCCTAAAAACCAACTTAATCCTCCATAACATACCATAAAAGGAACCATCTCCACAAAGTTAAGCAGTACGAACCAGCAAAAACCTTATTCATTTACCGAGTCCTAAATTCCAAGTAAACTGATAACCCTTCCACCAACCACAACGATTCTTTCTCCCCAAAAGAAACAATGTTGCACATCGTACCAGGATCCTTATCCTTCACTCTAGCTAACCCTAACAGATCTACCCATATAAATCTTATTTACTTAGTTTACATATCAAATAAATTTAACAATCCTATCACCAGTCCACCAAGCACTTGATGAGAAAGGGAAAAGTGCCATATTCTAGTATTTATATCATGATGTTTTAGGTTAGGGAAGGTTGAAAGCTTATAATTATACTGGTATTTGGAACCATAAATACTCAAGTATCCATCCTAAGTTACATTTCTCCCGATCTGATACTCCATCAAATACAGTTTAAGCTATCCCCCCCTCACATCCCCACCTCCTTCCATCGCAGATCACATCATACTAGTATATCTATCATCTCTTTATCTGCCTATCAAAATGCCCCTTTCTCTTTTGTTGCAAGTCTTGATAAGGATAGCGGGAAACTATTTCAGTAGTCTACCGTACATAGTATAGTCTACATACATACACTATCTTAGATCTAAAAAGCTACTATTATAGTCTTGCAATGGCATCTTGTTTTTCAAAATGTTACATATCTATACCAGAATTTCGATACCTGTCTCCTGTTAACAGAAACTTATCTAAATCTTATTTCTTGCATTTGAACCGCTAGTTCTGGTACTGGTACTAAAAACGGATAAGTCCTAATATCTCAGGATTGCAGAAGATATTTATTCATGTATATAGGTAGGCAAAGAGCAAGAATAGAGTGATTATATTATTTTCAAGGGTGAAGATTGTGAGTTGCACAATTAGATCCATAATCTCTTGCCTCTAATTGAACACAAATCAGTAGCCTTAAAGCTCACCAAGTCAAAGGTACGGTAACAGGATTTACCCATGCTACTTTAATACATGAGAGCTCAAGCTCTTTCATTATAATATGGCCTAAATAGTAACTAACGATAAATAAATAATGATATTTCCCAAAAGAAAGCAAAAGAAATATAGCCATTCGCGCCCGCACTGCAATGCCCCGTCCCATTCCTGGGTATCATACTCATGAACTATGTTCCCAAATCAAAAGACAGACTGTAAGATAACCTTATACCCTCGTTTTACCCTTTTCATTCCACTGCACACCTCTATGTGCTACATCGCAAATCATCATTGCCGCCAATCCTCCCCGATCTCTCCTTACTACCAATTTCTTCATCTCAATCCAATTCTTGAAGACTCTGAATATGTCGATTAAACTTCTTCCTCGCAGCAATCCTTGCATCACCATGTTTCTCTCTTATTCTCTCATACTCTGGCCCCGTGCCCTTCAGTAGCGCATCATCATCCCTTTTAGTCCAGGCTCCTTCCATATTGTCCGGGATATCGTGGCCCATTTTCAATTGTTCCATAATAACGCTTGCAACGTCATATACGTAAGTCGATGCAATGAGAGCTTCTGCTATGATTTCACGGGAATAGCCAAGGTCCAGATATTTGGCGAATTCGGCGTTAATTGAGTCTTCCGAATCTGATTCCGAATCTGGTTCTGGTTCTGGTTCTGTTTCCGACTCTGTAGTTGAATCTTGAGTTAAATCAATGATATCCTTTGCAGCTCTATTTTTCGGAGCTGGAGTCGGAGATGCTATCGAGGCTTCTTTGCCAATGTCTGGATAATGGAAATCTTGCGTCTCTGGCTCGAGCAAGGGGTCCTTGGCTGAAGGTTTCCCAGATGACCCTTCTGGTTTCCTTTTCTGAATACGACGAATTCTTTCTCGGGCTTCACGATCGTCATCTTCGCTATTTTCATCAAATGGATACTTAGGCGGTGCTGTATGATGACTTATAGGCGGTTGTGTAGCATTGAAAATATGTTCTGGAGTGGATGGAATTTCCACTTCTTTACCTTTGCCCTTCTGGACCTTACGACGCTTGATTTCGTGCTTAGTCACAGAAGAACCGGTACGGTTGGACAAGCCGTCAGAGTCAATTGTGCGTTTCTTGGTTGGCGTGGTAAACTGTTGCTTGGGTTTAGTCCTCGGTGGTGGTAGCTTTGAAACTTCATCGTTGTCCTCTATCCCATCTTCATGATCGGAGGATCTCTGAACACTGCGTAAAATTGTAGCTTCGAGCTGTGATGCTATCATAACTTCTTCTTGAGAGGTTGTGAATTCAGGATTCTCTGTGTCGTTCTGGGCCTCATCAACTGCTGTTTCTAATTCAGATAATATTTCTTCATAACAACTTTTCAAATCTTTAGCTGCCTTGGCACGGTTCACAATGGGAAAGCTTAGTCTATCAGCTACCTCTTGCCATCGGCTGTCAGCGTTTGTCTTTGCAAAGCCACCAAATAACATGACGATCTGCCAAAGTTTGAAAATGGAAATCTCTTTTCCGCAAACTACGGGATAAAAGTTCAAGTCATCAGGTTCAAATCCCAAGGCCTCCGAGAATTCTTTTAGGGTATGGGTAAAATATGCCTCTTCCTTCAGAAGCGAATTCGTATAAGGCCTTTGTTCTAGATCAACTTTTCCTGAAATAACCTCGGGTGTTGATTTTGGCTCCTGGTGGGCTCTTGACCTAAAATTTTGAGAAGGAATAACTGGGCTTTTGACAGCAGCTTTTACTGAAGCTTTCTCGGGGTCATTGGTAGAATGCTTTGTTCGCGTGGATGCTTTGTGAACTTCATCTTGTGAGGGATTAGAAACATGCCGACTGGTTGTCGATGGCACAGGCTTAATTTTTGCCTGCTTTTTCATTTCCCTTTCTTTCATTTCTCGAGGAAAAAACTCTTCGTGGAAATAGTTTCGCCATTCCTGGGCTGTATGATCAGGATGCTGCGTGTCTTAACATCAGTGAATTACATATAGATAATTGATATTAAACTTACTGCTCGATTACATGCCTCCCAAGCCGCAATCTCTTTACTGGGATCAAGTTTACAAATTCCCACAAACTCTTTCCGAAGTAAATCATCGTCCTCTTTTGTGAAAGGTCGTCTATCCACAGGCTTTCGTGTATCCCCCTCCGGAAACGAGGCTTTTGAAAATGCCGGCCGCGATGACTGGGAGCTTGAATGCCTTTGAAGGGATGAAGGATCAGGAACCGGGACTCTTTCTTTTGGAGCACATGGTTGTACTCGTTCATGAGGAATTCTTGTTGGAGGAGGCTTGGCGGGCTCCCTTTTAGCAGATTTTGGTTGCCTTTCGGGAGATGGTGAGTCGCCATCTTCTATATCGTAATGTAATTTTCCTGCCTCATGGCGAGGTAGAAGGTAGCGCTTCCAATGATCTAGCCAAGATTGATATGTATGATGAGGGTACTGTAACAAATATCAACCCAAATTCAGCAAAAATGCTTTGAATCCAACAGAATACACATACCCGCGCCGCTAATTCCATGTATATTTGATTACCCTTCGTGGACCGCCCCATTCGCTCTGCCTTCAAGACCCATTTGGTCAAAATGCGGTCATCCTCGGCTGTATAAGGTGTGCGTGAAGTTTTTGCGGGCTGTGCAGTTGCTCGTTCACTAATCGTCCCTGCTTGCGCACCGCATCGATATGCTTCCATGTCTACCAATTTCCCAGCTTTCGCAGATTCTTCAATAAACTTCCATGAAACAGATCCCGGCGGCGCATCTTTTCGCGCACCATCTGCGATTATAATTTGAGCCTTCTTTTCGAACTTTGTTACTTCACCCCCATTTGACTGTCACAAAAATTAGCACGTTTCTTTCCTACCATTTTGACGACACCCTTACCTGAATTAACTCTATCCACCTTGAGCGCATAGGCACTCGCTGAAGAATGAAGAACTTCATGCCTTCAAAAAGTGCCTCTCCACCACCAACGCCATCATATACAATAGATGCCATGGTTTCGGCCTGTGCGACTGGAGAGAGTTGCCTGTCGCGAGATGTTGTTTGAGAGCTTAACGTTAATTGTGAAGGGACTAGATCAGCGAAAACTTTCAAAAGTGGTTGCTGCGTCCAAGATCATCCGCTGGAGCTTTTGGAAAGAATCCATAGAAGTAAGTTGTGGTATAAAGGTGTATTATACGTAAGGTATGCAATATCGAATGTCTAAGTACCTACCTACGTAGATAGTTGAACATTTGACGCGCTCATAAGCTTTCTACCCTTACGGTCGCGAAATCAGCTGACTGCTCTTGACAATATCGGGCTTGGCAAATATGAAGTACCGACATAAAATACACCTCGAAATCTCATGCTCACGCAAACCCTAACACTCGTATCATGATTTTCTAGACTGTAATTGTTGACCTCTTGTTGTGATAGCATTCATTACTACTTTCATTTCATATATTAAAACATCGAATCCCACCAAAATATGGGGACTATCCGAAATGTGGCTATAGCTATTCTAGTTCTTTCTTTTTTCACATTCGTTGCCTTCTTTGGCAGGCTTCCAGCGTTAAGGTATTCCGTCTTGTTGAATTTCATAAAACACCTGCTTACGGTTTGAAAGGAATACACCGATAGGTAGTCTACATCGAGTGATATGGGTTCATATTCCTCGTGGATTTAGAGCTGCTGATAAGAGATTAACCAATGGTCGTCTCAGTGCCTCGATTGGGAGACTGGCTCACACATTATGGAATGACCGTCATCCTGTTGTCATGGTAAGATTGCTATTATTTTGATTTGAAATGAGCACCAGGTCAAGTGACTCGTCTGCATTATTTTGTATCGTTTTTTTGAGTCGTGTGTGCCTTCGAGTGATATGCTTCGAACAAGTGCAGCTTGTACTATCGCATTGGCGGTACATAAGTTCCTTGTGGTATGCGGCCAATCTTCAAATTGTGGGAGTATCGTGTCCCTGACCATGCTAACAACCTCAAGATATTTTTCATCCTCCTATTTGCCGTATCCGAGGTTCTGTTCTTACCTCCGGCATGGCCACTTATGAGCACATCTCGGAAAATAAAGGCAATTATTGCCTTGACATTACCATATGGCTTCCTCTATCTAGCAGCTTCTCGTGATCCAGGCTATATCACACCTTCGAATCACGTCAGTCAAATGAGTATTTATCCTTACGACTACACCATTTTTCATCCCGGTAACCCTTGTCGAACATGTCATCTACTGAAACCTGCCCGATCCAAGCATTGTCATGTTTGCAAACGCTGCATCGCAAAATGTGATCACCATTGCGTGTTCATCAATAACTGCGTTGGTTACAACAATCACCATTGGTTTCTACTTTTACTTCTGGCCACTGGTAATCTCACCAGTTATGCTGTGTACGTTGGTAATTCAATCCTCTCCACTTTCATTACTGCAGAATACCCCGAATGGTCTGCTGCAGGATTCGGTTTCACATGGTCTCGTTACTTCTCAATCTGGGGATGGGCTCTCCAAGAACACACTCAGATTGGTTCTATAACTCTCTTGTGTTTCCTCTTTACCCCATTGGTCTACGGTCTTTTCTCATATCATATCTACCTAATCTGGTGCGGTACCACCACCAACGAAAGTATGAAATGGTCCGACTGGGGTATAGAGATGTCCGAAGGTTACGTCTTCAAACGCTCTCTCTCCGAGAATCGAGAGAAAAACTTACGAATAGAACCAGCTTGGACACATTGGCCAGCGGAAAGTCAACAGATAGTTTTGCGTACAGCAGATGGACAGGATCCTGTTGGGGCTATTGGAGATGGAGAATGGGAACGGGTGTGGAGCCTGAAAGATGTTGAAAACTTATATGACATTGGATTTGTAGATAATCTGAAAGATGTTTTGGTAGGGAGACAGGGTGTGTATCATAGATTGGATAGAGATGAAAGTGTGCCACTGGAAGGAACGAGAGTAGCACTTTCGGAAGAGACGGATATATAGTATTACTATATAGATTGGGATGTGCCATTGATTGTCAATTGTCCGAACTGCGGTACGATGATAAATGTTGTCGATTTCTGAACGTCAAACATATTAAGTTCAAATAATACGTCAAATCTAGACAGACTTGTTCTTTTTAAGTTTCATACTACATTCTTCATCGTCTCTCATTTTCGCGCTAGTATTTCTTTCCACATTTGCCGAGCTCCTGCCTCACATACTACTTTGCGTCTTCTGCTAAAACTTCGCGCATTTTCACTTCACTAGGTACCTATGTTTCCCATCCCCTAGAGTATTCGACTGCAGGATTATTTAGTTTCAGTACCTGTCTTGATACTTCCTAGTAGTCTTTCAGGAATTTATCTGTATCGACGGGTCATTTGTTGCCACCACTATCAGACAGATCGTTTGTCAAAGTGTTTTTGATTTCCAAGCAGTTGTGCATACCTTGCACGGATGCATGGTCACCTTGTTTTAGGACCACTCTGAGGATAGATGCCAGGAAATTCATAGCATAGTCGAGAAGAGAAATCTTGATGAATTGCTTGTACCGCCAGAGAATTTGAGTTCGGGTATCTGCTACGAATATCTCCCATATATGCTATCAAGATATTGATGGGAGGTATGTATCTTAGAATTGGAACATGTCTATCATAGGCTAATGAAATTTATTAGACAGGCAACCAAGTCAATCGAGTCCTTAACTCCAAAAAAAACCCCCCCACAGCTTTCCCAAGGTACCGCCACCACCGATCATTCATGTATGTTTTTCATGCATCCACAGCACCTTCGCTAACTATCACCATCCACAATTCCCACCTTTTCCTCACTTTTTGAAAACTCTTTATATTCTTTTGTTGCGGACTAACCTGCATCAAACATCAACCAATCCGAATTAGTGTAGGGGTTAACATAACTCGCTTTCAAGATGCCCTCTGTACAACAGAATCGGTACCACGATCCGAGTAGCCCCGGGTTCGATTCCCGGATTCGGAAAATTCTTTTTCAAACTTCATTGCTTGTATCAATTTTTTCAACTGCAGCTGAATCCTTTTGATGGTTTTTTGTTTGACTTGGTTGTGCAGGGCAGGCTCATTTTGTGTATGTGGGGTAAGCGAAGATTTCTTTCCACTCTGCTCGCCACCCTTATCCTTACGAAATAAGCGAAAATTAGTTTTAGTGGATAGGGTGTGGAGTAAAGTGAAGAATAGAGAACTGTGGCTGGAGATAATTATTTATTTTCTTTATTTACTATTACCAAAGTCGGATTTCCAAAATGGTATCGCTATTTTATCTTCAGCGCCGGTGAAGAAGTACCAGTTAGGCGGTGAAGCAAACTTGATTAATTAGATTGTATCTATTGCACAAAAGGACCAAGCGATCTACGAGTACTAAGCTCATTATTCATCTCAAGCTTATCGACATTGAACGAGCTATGACAGATAAGTAGTGTTTTCTAAGGTTATAAAGTAGATTTAGCTGGATTACCAGCTAGACACTAGAAAGATGTGAAACTAGCTATTATGGAAAATAGTTTCTTGGCTTTCTTTTTAGATTAGGAATTTTAACTTGGTTGTTTTGTTTGGGTCATCATCTATAAGTCTATGATCAAGGCGAACGAGCAAATTTGGATCGGTGAGATTACAACTTCATTTTGTTTTATAATGATTAAAAATGGGGTAATTAATTTGATGTTTTGACTGTCAAATAATCTATATTCCGCATCCAGTGCCATGCCATGCTATCCTAAAACTAAACTTTCCATATTTTTCTTTCTTCTAACTTTCGAAAATGCCATAGCCAAAGTTGGGTGAGGATTAGAACTTGATGTAGTGATGCACTGTTTTTTGTTGACATGCTTGAACTCTTCCTCTTTAGCTGTATCTGTATCTACATTTAGTCCAACCATTGGTGACGTACCGTCGTCTTCGCTGAAGCTCAATGTTCCCTCAAATTGTTCTAAAAGCTTCATAACCTGTCTCGATGCTCCTTAAGCTTGCTTTGTCCAAGCAAACGATTTATGATGAAAATGTACAAGTGGTACATTTCCTCGTTCACTATGAACACATCCTGCTCCGAAGAGTCCGTGGAGGTCACTCTTTGGAAATACTTAGTGAGCTTCTCTAATATGAGAGCCTTGTCAGCAAGGGGAAAGTCCCCGCAATGCACTTATGGCTTGACTATGAGAGCATAACTCCCTTGATATTGCTCGATTATCTATATAAGAAAGCGCCAACCATTGATGGAAGCTCCCCTGTGGCTTCTGGGCTTCTACTCACAGATGAAACTTATGAAGATAACAACTTTGCGTAAAGTCCAGATGTTGACCTCCTGGGATCTTGGCAGCATATGCATATATATTGCATGATGCATATAAGGAGCAAACAAAACTCAACTTTAATTCATTCTTTCCTTTTTGGTATACTGTTTGTTTGCTTTCAATATTTTGATTTCAAAGCACTTTAATTCCGAAGGCTAAATACCTAACCTTATTCCTTCATTTTTTGAATATATACTCGCAGCTTAACTACTTAGCTAGAGAATCAATTAATTCAATCTGATGCTCTTTCTAGTCTCAAGAAACCCAATACCAGATAAGTCGAAGAAAAATTGCAACGTCTCCGAATACTTCATCGTCTCTTAACTATCATCTATCCCCTTTTTGAGAATTCCCAGTACCACGTCGTCTGCATTTGAGCAAATTATTTGATACCTCTCCCGATGGAAATACACAATGTTTCCATGGGTAGTTCTAGAGCTTGTTTGGCTTCATTCATATCTTGAGGATTATTGTTTTGCTCGTCTCAATATCTTCCTGCCGATTATTAGAATGTACATAGCTTCATACAATGTAGAAGGGATCTTTACCCGAAGTCTCTTCATTTCGGACCTCAACAGGCTGACTCTTTGTATCATTACTCTTCTTGCTCTTCCTCTTCCTCTTCTTCTTCATCTTCCCCGTTTCATTCATCTCCATCATCTTCTTGAAATTCTCCATTTTCTCCATTTTCTCCATTTTCTCCATCATCTTCATCTTCATCATCTTTTCCATCATCTTCATCTTCTTCATCATCTCCATCTCACCCTTCTCTCCTACCAACTCTTGGTGATCCTCATTCTCAACCTTTAGCTCAATCATTCCTTAAACTAACACACAAATTAGCATAGCAACCTTTCAACTCTCAACACCCCCCAAAAATCATAACTCTCACCTTCATCGAAATCCGTACCCTTAAATGGATCAAACGATGCAAGATCGTAAAAATAATCTTTAACATCCGACATATTGACCAACCACACGATAGCAAGAATGAGAAACTTTAATTGATTTGGGATTTTCCTCCTTGTTTTTTGTGTTAGCTTCGGTTGAGGGAAAGAGAGAGAATGTACTTGAGTATTCAAGAATGATGATATATTTGTTCACTCTTTACCCTTCCTTTCAACTTCAATTGAAAGCTCATCAAACTTTTCTCCAAAGACAGCAACAGCAAAAGCAACAGCAAAAAAACAAAATAAAAAACAAATCTATCTGATATCTAGTATATCATTTAAACAACACCACACCACATCACACACATCTAAACTTTGCATTTCGAATTTCGAATTTCACACTCCATACTTCATACTTCATTCATACGCATGACTTGAAATCTCCAAACCCAAACCCAAACCAAACCAAACCGATGCAATGCAATGCAATACAAATTCAATCATAATCCCAAACCCTCTTCCCTCCCCTCTCCTAACCATCTCCCCCACTACACTACACTACCTCCCCCAACGCATCCCCCAACATCCCCGTAATAGCAATAACCTTTTCCTCCTGAAACCTCCTCCCGACAATCTGCACCGAGACATGCGCACCATCATACATTTCAGGATCATCTGATTTTGTATTAGCTTTTCTCCTCTTATCTTCATTCACTCACTCATATCAAGACATCAGTCCGACATTCAAATCAAACAAACAAACAAACAAACAAAAAAAACTAATATAACATACAACATTTCCAAACCTTTTCATCCTCCTCATTTAACGGTTTATATCCATGATCAAAAAGATCAATATTCTTATCCACCATCGTAACGGGTAATATCGCGGCGCTATAATCGAGAAGATTGACAAATGTAGAATATGCTGCGTAATTACAAAATAATAAATTAGCTTTCTATATAATCTTACAAACAAAATTAAAAGATAAGTAAAAAAACATACCAATATAATCAAATGTCATAGAAATATTCGCCGGCATCGGAGCCAAAGGAGTAATAACCGCATCGACTGGCCTGCCCGTACCAGTAAGTTCCGCGGTACTATTCCAATATTCCATATATTCTTTCTGAAATTCTCTCTTTTCGACATTGACGGCTGCGATGTCGAAACCGGTCATTTGGGGTTTGAGAACGCTGTAGTGGCTTTGGATTTGCGGAATCATGGGTTCACCGGAAAGTGCTAGGGCTTCGTGGACTGTGAAGTGTTAACTCTAGGAACGGGGGAGCTGGAATATTGGAAGGTGAAATACCATCTTTTCCCCCGTCGAATGACCATGCTTTACTCTGATGTATTGTTAGGAAATGTATTCGTGTAGGTGAAATAGAGGATACTTACTCCTATAGCACATCCTCGTTGATGAGAAGGTGGTTCCCACTAAATTCTCGTGATTAGCGACCGCTTTTTTAAAAAAAATGCGACGGATTTTTGCTCATGATTCATATCCTTCTACTTACTTCAATAATCTTATGTCCAAGTCTTTTGACCGTATTAACCACAATATCAATAGCTCTAGCCACAGGAGGTTGAGGAGCAACACCTCTATCGCATTTGAAGACTCCAAAAGCCAATTGACCACCTTTATTATATTTGATAGCATCAAGAACCATCTGTTCTTGTTCATCACGCCATGGTATTTCACACACTAATGGATCATGAAGCCAAGGTTGAGCACTAAGGATGCTCTTCATGACCAATTTTAAAGATCGAGCTGTAGTGGCAATTGGCCCCACAACAGATAAAATAGTATTTTGTCCAGCCAAACTGTTGGCCATACCTTCATATGGCATTCTACCTGCCGAAGGACGGATACCATAAAGACCATTAAAAGCCGCTGGAATACGGATGCTCCCTCCGATATCAGTTCCAAATCCTACCGGACTTCCCCTTAATCCTATCAATGCTCCTTCACCTCCTGAACTTCCACCTGGTCCTAATAATCTGTTCTTGGGATTCTGTGTCGTGCCCATAATATTGTTGACAGTCTCGCCCGCCATAAGCGTTTGAGGAACGGCTGTTTTACAAAACATAATTGCGCCAAGATTTCGTAACTCTTTGACCATTTCGCTCTCAAACACTCGCTCTTTTCCCGTACCTTTCTTCCCTTCAAAGGTTCCTATCCAACCTACATAGCCCATAGTGGTTTCCACACCTTTGACATGAAACCTAGAGATTTGTGAGAAACTTAATCCACACATAAGGGCTGAACCTACTGGTCTTTCAAGCTGACTGGTAACCCATGTAGTGGACCAACTGGCTTTTTGTGCTCGGCAAAATAATCGTCAAGTTTTTGTGCTTCTGAAATGGCGCCATCAAAGAATATTTCATGTAAACAATTGACCTACACCAAAAAAATCAATATCCTTATCGAAATTGAAATCTCAAGTACTAACCAACTGATGCGCTAAAGCTGCCCGGTGACAAAAAGCTTCACAAACTTCCCGTGATTTCCATTCGCCACTTGTCGTTTTATTTACTATTCCTACAGCGTCCGTTTCAGTAATCTCGATTTCTCGAATAGAGAGAAATTGCTGAATATATTCGCCTGTTACATCTTTTTGTTCCATGACTGAGGGTATCGAGTCTAAGCGCCAGTTTTCAGGGATCAATCCATTGACTAAATCACGCTTGTTCTTTGCGATAATTTGCCAATCCGACTTGATTACTCTCGGGCGAAGCTGTCGATTTCTCTCGATGAATTTCTCGTACCAGTACATCTTAATGCGAGAGACGGTAATGACGAGCGAGTGCAGATTGTGTTTGTTCTGGACATGCCATAATATATCTGACTGTTTTGATTGAGCTGCGCCGGCCGCCCAAGGGGCCATGACGGGCAACGGTGATTCGGAAGATCCATCTGTGTTACCAACCATAATAATTCTTCGTTCGCTGTGAGGTCCTTAGAAGAGTGAAAATGGGAGGTTGATGCTGCAAAACAGCGGGATAGGGCTTTCTTATATGAAATTTCCGCTCAAAGAGATAAGGAAATTTAGTGTATGGGATGTTATCAATGCATTGGATAGGCACATGTTAGTAGGAAACTATCGCATATTAAGGGGCTAAGATAAATTGAAATTGGCGAATCAACTGCCCGACTTCCGCTCTCGCACTTGCCGCACATTCAAATTGATTCTTTTATCCACCATAAACTGTGGAAAATCTTTTATATCCAACTTAAGTTGCTCAAGGTACTTTGGGCATGTGCGAGGAATTATCTTTGGAACTCCATGCCAAGCAAACCGCGACTCTTCCGTCATGTATAGTACATCTCCAGATCTGAGACGAATGGCAAGATGGTCTTTTTCGTCTTTTGGGTTGTCCAAGGCAATCATAAAGATACAATCACAACCAAGACTGATGCTAACCAGGCCACGATCGACACTTTCTGCACCATCCCGGTGTAATTGTAGGGTATCTTTCGGAGAATAGAAATTGACAATTGCTGCTTGTGGTTCCATATCAGGGAAAAGACCTTCAATCAGATTCGCAATGTCACTGGGAAACTTGGGAGGCTCCCCTTCTGGGTATATTTTATTTGTCCAATCATATTGCCCTCCAAGGGTTATCCAGCGTAACTTTTTTGTCATGAGTTCCAGGTAATTTAATGCTTTTGGATGTATCATGGGATCTTTGGGCCTAGCGACAATGGATTCTCTTGAAGCAGTTCCTGATGGAGGGAATTCGACTTCGTAATGGGCATGTAGGTTGGTCATATGTTTGGGGTCCAGAAGATCACGGTGTACTATTCGCCGAATCAACTCTTTTTGAACTTCTGGAGGGATGAGAGATGGAAAAACCATGAGCCCTAGATCATGATTAGAAGTGGCTTGACGAGGACTATTAGGAAATTCAGGAAGAAAGATATAGAAAGAAAGACGATGTACTTTGACAGATACCACAAGACTTTAGATATAAAGCAACATAGTGAGTTGGCCTTTCAAATAAATTAATTCTTTTAAAGAGGTTGATTCTCCTCAAATGATTTAAATTTGTGCTAGAAAAAAGGAAAACTATTATTTCCTACCAGGTATGACCTCAGACCCATACGATGAACCTTCCAATTGCGATTTAGGTAAGGACGGCTCATGGTCTGGCGAGGGAAATAAATTCTGGCTGTGGGAGGTTTTGGGTAATGATAACTCGGAAGGAGGTGTCGCTTTCATAAAATCCTTAAAAGCTATGTTTCGTACCTCTTCAGGTAGACTTTCTAGCTTGATAACACCAGCAATAGAAGGAGAATCTTCGGTTGCAGTATAAGTAGTCTGTTTGTAAAGCTTGAATGCATCTTTCAAATGCCGAGGAGCACTCTCATGAAGATCTTTTTGCTCCATTTTGGGTGTTGTGGTGGTAGTCCGTTCAGAGGGAGCATTCTTCTCCATTTCCTGTCCTTGGGTGGCGGTGGTGGTCCGGTCAAAGGATGTATCCTCCATCTTGGCCAGTTTGATTAAGATGCCTTGCTTCCTTACTAAGTGTTGAACGGGAGGGAACAAATTAGAGCCTATCAACAAGTTGTAATCTGACTCGAACTTCCACCAAACTAGGAAGTCACTAAGAAATCTAGTAAATGAATCGAATCGTGTCTCATCAATGGCGCCTCACCAAAGAAAACATTTCGAGTACTTGTACTTTACTCAAAGCCAAAGCTCACCAGGGTTATACTTTTTTTTTTAACTTTTCGGGATTACTTATGGCCGATCTCGCGTTAAGACGCGCCGCTTATGCCGCTGACCGGGGTTACATTGTTTAATGTTTATTTGACGATTTCTTGTTTACTCCTTGGGAAACTAATAAAGTAATAACACAACAACCATATCAACGATTTCGTACGGATTCCTCTTCAATAACTTCACCAATTCGACCGACATTCGAGTACTACAACGCACAAGATTCTACTACAGATTAATGCAGCAACGATCCTTGACTTTACCATATTTTTGTAGCTAATTTGTTCCCTTCCATTTTCCAAATCACGAATCCTTCAAATCTTTGCATAGTCTCTTTTTCAAAATAGATGCTGTTGTTACCATAACCCAGAACCAATTACCATACAAACTGCCCCTCCTTCACCGCCCCACTTCAACGGACAAAAGATTTATTTCAGCTTGAATTCTACGTCCTTTGCCCTTTCAATATCAAGCATATTCGACAATGGAGAATTACCAAAAGTTGGAGAAGATTGGAGAGGGTATGTTCCATATGCGCCAAGCCTTCAGCAAAAACATAGCAAAGAGTCTTTTGTTTACTAAACAACTTTGTACTTTCTACTAACATTATCCACGCGCAGGTACCTATGGTGTTGTTTACAAAGCCAAGGACCTTTCCCACTCAGGACGTATCGTTGCTTTAAAAAAGATTCGACTCGAGGCTGAAGATGAAGGAGTTCCCAGTACCGCCATTAGAGAAATTTCTCTTCTCAAGGAGATGAATGATCCAAATATTGTTCGACTCCTTAATATCGTTCACGCAGATGGCCATAAACTATACCTCGTCTTCGAGTTCCTCGACCTTGATCTCAAGAAGTATATGGAGGCTCTTCCGGTTGCCGATGGTGGCAGGGGTAGAGCTCTGCCGGAAGGGTCCGGTCCAGAATTGGGTAGATTAGGTTTGGGTGATGCTATGGTTAAGAAATTCATGAGTCAATTATGCGAAGGTATTCGATATTGTCACGCACACCGAGTTCTTCACCGAGATCTGAAGCCACAGAATTTGCTCATTGATCGAGAAGGTAATCTTAAGCTTGCGGATTTTGGTCTTGCTCGTGCTTTTGGTGTACCTCTTCGAACATATACCCACGAAGTCGTTACCTTATGGTACCGTGCTCCTGAAATTCTTCTTGGAGGTCGACAATACTCTACGGGTGTGGATATGTGGTCTGTTGGGTGCATTTTTGCAGAGATGTGTACAAGAAAACCATTGTTCCCTGGTGATTCTGAAATTGACGAAATCTTTAAGATCTTCAAGTAAGTCACTCAAGTTTTGGAACTTTCATTTTTTACCCCAATGGCACTCATAACTACATTTTCAGCTAGCTGACATATTTCTAGGCTTTTAGGTACACCCAATGATCAAGAATGGCCCGGTGTCAGCGACAAGACATGTTTCCCCGATTTCAAGCCATCGTTTCCAAAATGGCAACGCGACATGAGCCAACCACTCTGCACGAATCTTGATGATAATGGATTGGATCTCCTCGAATTGATGCTTGTCTATGACCCAGCTGGACGTATTTCTGCCAAACAGGCATGCGCACACCCATATTTTGAGGAAGGAAGCTCTGCATATTCCGGACGAGGCTTAGGAGCCACATACAAACCCACAAATGGATACCACTGAGGACTGAAGCATACCAATAAAAGCATATATTGGATGATTATGAGTTTGTGATAAAACGAGCTGAGATGATTTATGATTTGAGGGACAACGGGATGTGAAGAGCATTGAATGAAACGAATGAATGGTTAGGGCAGGGCGAGAAAAAGATGAATGAATAGAGCTTATAGCTAAACATAAAATAGCCATGAGCTTCAGGATAAGAATTGCATACATGGAGGGGTTTTATTAAGAATTGGGGTGGGTGGGATACACACTTTTAAGGCTGGTTACAGGCTACAGCTTTTCGTTTTTTCTTTAATTTATTCTATTTTAACTGTCTCATGCTTTCTGCAAGCCTTTTTGTTTTTAATACTTGCATTTTGCGAGTGTTTTTAGGCAGATGGGCAAGTAATGGGTGGTATCTTTCTGGTGTGTCTGCGATCCAACTTTGACGCTTGTAATTGTACAGGAAGAATAAAAATACACATTTTTTTAGTTGACTTTAGTAAGATATGGGTGAGATGTGAGGCTCTTTGAATTTTGTATTGCGAATTTGTCTTTATATATCTTTAGTTTGCTTTTTTAATGTATCCATCTAATGATTATTCTACCATCTATTTCCAAACGCCTCTGCTGGTTTCACCTCCATCACTCTGTCTATCCATCCATTCATCCATCCATCTATCTCTCCCTATCCTCCTCTTCCCTCCCCTAGCTCTTTCAATCCCAACTCCCTACTTCTCCTCCCCCTCCTTCTCCCCCAATTCCAACCCCAATAACCACGCATCCACCCCCTCCCTCTGCACCCCCCAATTCTCCCTCCCCAAACTCCTCCTCGCAACCTCAATATCCATCTCAATATCCCTAACCAAACTCTCTCGATCCACATAATCTAGTTCCGGCCTAATATACCCAAGTATCTTAACGCGCATTTGCGACCCGTAGAAATCTTGTGTGAAGGTGTGCAGGAGGTGTACTTCGGCGGAGCGCACGCTGTTGCGGTAGAAGGGGTTGTAGCCGATGGACATTACCATGGGGTAGAGGCGGGTTGTTTGGGGGGGGGAGGGGGAGGGGGAGGTGGAGGATGGGTTTGTGGGAGATGGGGGAAGAGGAGAGTTTTCGAGATCCGGATGCGTAGAGGGGAGATCGAGTGCTGCGTAGCCGAAGTAGACGCCGGAGGGGGCGGTGTCGATCCATGGGACGTTTGTTACCGGGATGTTGGCTGTGGGGATACCGAGCTGGGGGTTGGGTTAGTAGGGTGGAGTTTATGAGGGGAAGAAGATGAGAGATAGGAGGGAGAAGTGGAGGAGGAGGGAGAAGTGGAGGAGGAGAGAGGGGAAATAATACTTCTTTTGAGCCTCGTCCAAATCCTGATACTACTTCGCCTTGCATGCGTAGGGGGTAGGGTGGTTCGGGACCGCTTTCTGGACCGATTATTTGGGCGCGGGGGGCGGGGGGTGACATTTTTTGTTGTGGTTGTGGTGAGAGGGGTGAGAGTTAGGAGATGAAAATCGGAAGTGAGAGTGTGAGGAGTAAGGAGTATGGAGGAGAGGCTGCTGGAGATGTGTATTATTGTGTGAGATGAATGATGAATGACTAAATGACTAAATAATTGATTGATTATAATTGTAAGCACAGTACCCGTAGATTGGCTAATGGTGGGGTTGAGGATAGGATAGGATAGGATAGACTAAGCAAGGCTGTAAACCATAAGCTTATTATAATTTATCGGATTGTGAATAGTGGGGTTCTGTTGGGTTTACTAGGTACTACTTTGATAAGGCTGTTTTTTCGCCTGGTCTGGTCTTGGTCTTGGTATTTTGCTAGAAGTTGGAGTTAAAGTCAAGTTCAAGGCACAATAATGATGAATGATCAAACAAACATGCAGGAACGAATTCCTGCATCGATATCGGTGTCAATTATATATACTAGTATAATCAAAAATATCAAAAATAATAAAAATTCTCCTTTCCACGTGCCAACGGATAGATACAGCAGTCCTTTACCCTTCTATCCGTAGTCTGTACAGAGGTAGGTAAATCCTACCTTTCTTGGAGTTTCTGGTATATAGATAGCTAGCTAGGTAATCTTCCTTGTACCTTTGTACCTTTAAACGCAAAGTTGCATGTATGGTATGGAGGTTTGGTATTTGTACAGGTACTACTAGGTAGAACTACTATATGTAAAGAGCCGCTTGTTGGATCAACTCTAGATCTTTCCGCTAGATATATGTATAATGATACTTTCTGTACTTATTTTTCCAAAGATAGTTTAAGATATATAAGAGAGAAGAAGGAAAGAAACTAGATAGTTATTTTGTATGAAGGTTATAACAAGTACTATGTATAAGATGTATGAAAGTATATGAAAATGTATAAAAAGATGGCTGGTAAGCGACGTGGTGATGAGAGGTTGTCAATGCTTAACATTTGCTTATTTTAAAGAGCGAGAAGATATTGATGCAGAGAAAAGATATATCTAATCTTATAATACCTATAAATACAAATAAATATCGTAACAAATATTAGATACACAAGAATATCATTCATCATTCCCCTCCATAACCATAAATCACAATCATAAATACATTCCCATTTCCTTCCACCAAGCACGACACCAGCAATAAAACAAGAACAAAACAAAACAAACATATTTCTTCCCGTCAACACCATCCATCCATCCATCAAATCATCAATCAATCAATCAAAAAAATAGAATCTCCCCGCCTCTTCTTTTATTTTCCCAATCCTAACCCCTGTTACCATCCACCTCACAATCCCATCCCATCCCAAAAAAAAGAGATGGCAGGACAACCCAAACCATAAGTGAGTAAGTAAGTAAGTAAAGTAAAGTATTACAAGAACTTCACCTCTTCTTTTTTCTTTCTTACTTTCCTTCTCTTCTCCCATTCCTCAATTAAAAGTGTCTTTCCGCATTCTTCGGGATTTCATCATTATCATTATCACTATCATCATCAGATAGATCAGATCATTATCAGATCTTATCACAAGCTGTGAGCTGTAAGCTGTGGGATTGTTTATTTACACCTACTTCGCTATCTATCAGCCTATCTATTTTACTCTACACCGATATTGTATTATTCGAGCCGAGTACTGTATTTGCAAATACAATTCATTTACAACTGCAATTACACTCTCATCTCTCATTTCTGGACAATCCATCCAAATAATCCAAATCAATTGAGATTGAGATTAAGAAATTAACGTATGTGAAATCCTTCTTTCCTTCCTTACTTACCTACTTTTCCAATCCCTCAAAAACAATATCCACTAAATCATACCTCTAGATCACACATCCACATATCCACATATCTTCTCATCCCATCTCACCAATCCTCACAACCAAAAACCACCCCAAACTCACAACCCAAAATGCAAGAAAACGACGTAATCGCCATAATAATTATAATCCTCTTTCTAATCCTCGCACTCATCGCCTACGGTATCTACAGATTAGTGCAGAAAGCTCGAGGGGAAAGTACCGTGTCGGGGAGTACGGAGAGTTCGGGGAGTTTGGCGGATGATTAGATGGTGTGATGACGGATGTGTTTTGATGTTGATGTTCGGGTTGAGGGTTTGAAAGAGTGGGAATGGATAGGATTTTTGGAATTTGATTTGAATGGGGAGTTGGGAGTTGGGTTGGGTGCATACTTGTGAAGGGATGCTTGTATGGATGATTATATGAATGAATGGGTGGAAGGGTGGATAAAGGAACGGGTATTCTGCATGGTTACGATGATGGTCATGTTCACACTCACATGAATACGAATCAATCATGAACATCTGGGACGAGATGTTATGAAAAAATCCACGAAGCGAAAACAGAGGATGGGATATGAACGGAAACTGGTATGGAATCTCACTGCTGGAAAAAAAAATCCTCCCCAACAAAGAAAAAAAAAAGAAAAAGAGGAAGAAAACAGTTGGGTATGGAACTGAACTTAACGAAACGGAGCGGAACGGTATGGAATGGGAAACGAGGAATTGGATGGAACCATGGAAAAGAAGGAAATGAAATGAAAGGTGGAAGAGGGAGGGTGATATAGATAAGTTCAGAGGGAAGGATATAAGTCTTACTTGCTCACTTGGGGATATACTTACATGATTACTTACATACATACAAGTAAGTAAGAGTATATTTCAGCATAGCACATCATAGCATGGC
>NW_001820833.1:490868-513253 GCF_000146945.2 Sclerotinia sclerotiorum 1980 UF-70 | reverse complement strand
TGAGAATTATCCTTCGCAGTTTGGTATTTAAGGAGCTTGTAACGAGTCGTAACACTTCCCCTACTATCCCCAAATGCTAATCTTGCAAAATCTTCGTAGAATTCAATGACGCTATCATCGTCTAAAAGTTCCGCGAGGAAGATCGGTTGAGGTTTACTACCCGTGTTCGAGTCGACAAGGTTTATGGGACGCATTCTAGGAGTCGTGAAACTTCCTCGACCTGAACTTCCTGAAGACGAGGCACCGCTATTTCCTGTATTAATATTGAGATTCGGTTCGTTGCCTAGGAGGACTTCTTTTCTCCATCCAGTTAAGAGGGTAAATTCTTTATTGACAGCGGCTATTTCTCCAGTCCTCCGACAGACTAGCGTCGGCGTGCAACAATTCAACATGAAATCTTCATACTCGAATAGGGTCCTTTGAAAACACTTCTCCATAAAGACCAAATCTTGTCGATTAAGTGTTTTTGTACAAGAGATGAAGGATGGTCGAATGGAAGCGAGCGATTTTGCTATTCGAAGTGTCTTGTTTGGAGAGAATCGCTTTTGGATGAAAGCAGTCAAGCTATGAAAGCCAGTAGTGTAGGAATACGGTTCGTGAACTGTATCGTAGATAGATGAAGGATCCCTATTCCTCTTTCCAAGAGCTGATGATGGTCCAAGCTTTCCGGATGGTCCAGATTTCGTGTCTTGTCGTTTTGCTGGTCTGTGAGCACCTGGTGGTGCTGGGTAATTAGTAGTAGTCGGTGAGCTCTCAAATCCCATTGTACTTGCCGCAGGACTTGCATCAGTGCTAGGGCTATGTTGACTACCACCTGTTGCTATTGCGTACGCGTGAGGCAAACCGTGATGTAAGTTACTGTTGGCGAAGACATTTCCTCCATTTTGTCTGTCCATACCTACAGCAAAATCCGGTAACGCATCGTGGGAATAGATTTGATTGAAGGGCGGGTTATTGTTGAATGCTGGATTGTTGTTATAGCCTAGATCGCCAACATTCTGTGGCATCCCTGCAGATGAATCTTGTGGTGGTGTTTCTGCTGAGCCCGATGCCATATGCCCGAGCATTCCAAATTCTAGTGCTCCATAGTGATTTCCAAAATTCAATCCTTCTAGGTCAAAGTTAAACAGTGCCGGATTACTAGGGTCGAAAAATGCACCACCACCAAATGCCGCATGAGAATCATTTGAAACTTGCGGCAGAGAAATTCCTTGCATTCCAGCCGGTCGATTTCCTACTGTATGGAAAGTTGGAGATATCGGCGACGGTTGATTACTTCCAAAAGAGAGTCGATTCTGCAATGGCGGTGGCATTTGACCTTGTTGATTAGCTGCAAAAAGTGGATAAGATGGCGATGTATCAGGCTGGGTGAAAAAGTTTCCCATGCCAGTTGAAGGTTCCGTTGGAGTTGATGCCGCTGTTGCTCGGTTGTTGCTCACTTGCTGATTGTAAGTTGGTCCTAAAACAGGTCTAAGAGCTTCCGGTGGAGCATCGTGAAGATACTTTGCTTTCTTCCTGACGCCATCCTGGCAAGCATCTGCTAAACCTCGTTTTATACAACGTTGACATGGACGCTCGTCACCTATTGAATTCATTCTTAGCACATGTAGCAAGTTCACTGAAAATGTTGAAGATGGTGATAAAAATGTTGAAAAAGTTGATGAAATGCAAGGCTTTTGGCACCGAAAAGAGCCTGAAAATGAAGCCTTGAGAAAAACAAACATACCACAAGTTAAATGAGCTCGTTGACAAGCAAAACAAGCTCTTCTTGCCTTCTTTCTTCTAGGTCTCAGCGGATCTTTAGGATCGAACTTTGGTTTTGTAGCTGTAGCTGCTGCTCCCACAGTATTCCCATTCTCATCACCGTCCGGTCTTACTTTTTGTTCCGCCATTTCCTGATTATCGTCCTCTTTTCCTACAACATCAAGCTCTTGCTCATGATCACTATAATCGTTCTCCGAAGCGCCATCCGAAACCTCAGGATCATCTATCTCAGTTTCTCCCGACATCCTGTCTTAAATACCTCACTTGGTACTTGTGCAGAAGCTAGCTCGTTTCTGCGACACCACACCCCAATCAATAGAAGCCCCAGTCAACCTCCCTCGCCAATCCTTGGAGAGGAGCCCTGCTGCAGCAGCCTCGTCGCACAACCAAGGCAACACAGGATGGTGCCGTGAACCGCCCGTCCAGCAACAATGCACAATGACCTTGTTTCCTCACTCCCACACTTCCAGCGCACACTTCTACCACCTTCTTGCGTCTGCGAGCAATCTTAATGCCACAAAGGGTAATCCTAGCGATGCTCCGAAATAAATTCTTGCCGCAATGTAAGTACCCGCGTATTTCAATCCCTTACCACGTTTCGCCGCGTGCCTATCCGAGCACCAGCACGCGTTCGCATGCACCGCTATTTGACCGGCTCAATTCACTCTTCCGTAAATCCTTCCCAGAAACCAGGTAGGTTTGCCCGACTCGGCCGCTCCGTATTTCTCGTAATTTACTTGAATCCAAAATCTCACCCCCTTCCCTTTTTTGACAATCTTGCTTCGATTCTTAATTTTTTCAACCAATCCAAAACCTAGATAGTCCCTCGCAAATCACTACATCCACACATGTATAGTCACGCGGAGAAGCTACTCCTTCCACCAAGCCTCCTCTCTCGTGCTGGAGGGAATGCGCAAATGTAATAATCGAACGCTGTGTTACTGAATAGTGCTGCAAGTATCCGCGAGCTAGTCTCACTGTAATCGCATTGATGCCCAAATAAAATGCCTTTCACTACTGATGCAATTGAATTATCCTATCCCTTTCTGCGTATCACTTCAAAATCGATATATTGGAAATGGGTATTCGCCGTTCTTTGTAATTCGAGCGGTCAAGGCTTTGTGTATTCCGTTTTCAATTGGAACCTATATAAATCTTTTTTTCGCCTCGTATGGAAGAGATTTGGAAATGTTGCAGATTAACACGGCGGGGTTCGATGAATTGCGAATTGAAATTGCACTTAGCTTGTGTGCTCGGGCGGATGAAAGGATTTTGAGAGGAAAGGTGGTGGTGGTGGTGATGGTGGTGGTGGGTGTTGGATGGTTGGGTGGTTGGTTGGGTGGATGAGTGGATGGGTAGAAACGGGGTAAACTGAGATGAGGATATCAATTGGTTTCTTTAAGTTGGATTTGAGTTTTGATTTTGACCCGATCAAACAAATTACCTTTGAAAATGGCAAATCAATAGAAGATCTTTGTACTCAAGTTTGAATCAGACAGAGTACAATATCAGTATCAGTATCAGTATCACCCAAACTTTTTTTTTCTTTAAAGCTTGAACGCCGCGTGGCAGGAACGAGGTTTGTTGTTGCAATTATTGCGTCTTTTGTGTCTTTTGGTCTTGTTGCGCGGGGAAAATTTTAATGTTCATCAGATCAAGCACAAGAAGCTTTTCCCCAAAAGAAAGTTGAACGGGTAGAACTAGTGAGTAGTGTCGTAATAGATAGATGGGTGAATGTGATATTTTACTATAAAGCCACAATTGAGATTAGTTAATTGCACAGCCACATAATTAAATAAAAAGATTGAATGAGGATTAGACTTTTGATATTGCGACAATTTCATTGAACAATCTAATGAATTTAATTTTCATACAATGAAGTTGTCAAATCTCAAAGATATCGAGTATGACAAGCTCTTTATAAAGTCTATTTGCTTGGCTTACTACACTATACACTCACATAATACATTCATTACCAAAATACATATATATTACTCTGTACACAAGACATATTTAAATCTTAAATTAAAATAAAATCGAATTCAGCAATTACTAACAATTCCCCTTCCTTCAAAAAGCTAAAAGCTAGGAAAGCAAACCTTCCTTCTTGTGAACTCGAGCAAGTAAGCAACTAACAAAATTACTCTACTCCTGCTCCTACATTGCATATGCATTCATACATTATACATCATACATCATACATCATACATTAGCAGCAAACAGTAATACATACATACATATACATACTCCGTACATAATCCACCCATCCACCACCCACAAACCATCAACCAATCCACTCAACCGCAGCCATCCAACCAAGCCATCCCACCCAAACAAACAAACGAACCATCTGTCACAAAACGTTCATCTGCAAAAAGAAAAGCCGACTCGCTACTCGCTACTCGCTACTCGCTTCCCACTTCCCACTTCCCACTTCCCACCTCTCACTCACCGACTCCATCCATCCATTCATCCATCTAACCAATATCCATCCTCTCACCACCCAGCTACCACGTATGCGCGTTCTTGACCCAAAAAGTGCTAGCCGGTAATGCGTACCCAAACACCGTATCACCAACGTCCCGTCAACAACCAAACAAATTCCGTTCCATCCCCATGGTTCTCGATTATTGTGGAAATGGAACAAAAGCCATCACGGATGAAAAAGAAAAGAAAACAAAAGAACTCTTCAACTACTGCTACCACTATTACTACTCATTACTACATACATGCATATATGGGTAACACACTTATCTCCATCAATAACTTTCCAGGGCAGGGGGTCACATGTCCTTCCAATCTATCACATCCAATATGTATATGATATAGATATATGCGAGCCATGAGCAGTGAAGGACAGGATCAGTTATTCAAGGTACACGATAGATGAAGTCGAGGGATCCATTCACTCTATCTTTAGAATCTGCTCACGATGCTTGGATGGACGATTGTGCCGTTTCGCTTCGATAGGTTCTGAATGAAGTGGGAACAAGATTTCGAGTTACGCTACAGCTCGGCAAGAGTGCGTTGCGACGATGGGGTGGTTGGGGGTTGAGTAGTTGGAAGGAAATAAAGAACCCCCAAACATGTGCTACCAGTGACACATCTTATTAGCTCTTCACATTTCCATTGGAAACCGTCTCTTGTTTTCATCTTGGCTTCATTAAACAATGTCTTCGATTGGGGGTATATACTATATGATCCTTCGTTTCTATGAACAAGCGGCCGTTGACGTTAGAAAAATCGACGTTTTTAATAATGCAATAACTGGTTCTCGCAAATCCAAACTCAAATAATGCAATGTTTACCCATCATCCAACGCTACTTTTTCTGTACTCCAAAGTGCAGGCCAATGAGTCGAAAGCCCATGTCCAGATTTATATTAACTGTCGTTGCATGTACCGCTGAAAGAAAGTCACATCACGCGGTAGCAAAACGACTATGGCCCCTGATCCTCCTCCCGTATTTGAAGAAGATGTAGGGGAAGGGCGTCATGACAAGCGTCAAAAACGCCAAAAGACTCGTTGCCCATTGATCGCCGAGCTTGTGATACATTTGGATACCAAACAGCGGAAAGATGGCTACCCAGCTTCAGCCTCAGCATTTATTCTCCTCGAGTGCATAGGTGACTATTCAGGGGATTTCAGGTTTGGTGGACTTACCTCCGAAACTACTTCTCATGAAACTATTCGCTGCTAGGGAGCTGGCTGCATAGAGTGGATATGCATCGACTAGGAATGTGAAGATGCCAGTAAAGACAAGAAGGGTTCTGCATGAATCCCAGTCGGTTAGCTACTTCGAAAGTACTTTGGTGCCACATGAAATGCGTGTCATGTGAGACATTCATCGAGTCCATCGACGACTCTGGCATGAGAGAGAAATCAAAATCTAGCTTCACATTTCCCAAAGAAGACCAGATATGCAAAAACAAATGACAAAGATCAACTACATGCAGGAACGAAACACACAAGACCCGCCTACGCCACTTCGGCGATGGAACGTACACGGTTCGGGGACCTAACAGGAAACCTCCTGAGACACGAAATTTATCATTTATGGTGAAGAAATTTTACCACTTACCCCATTGCGAAAATCCCTGATCCAATAATAGGAAGAACCCAATGAACCGATGAATATGTCGTCCACGCAAAGAAAAACAAACCGATAGGAACGAGACAGGCTCCAAGTATGGCAGGAGGCAGACGATATTCAGGTTCGGATCCACCGACTTCTCCTGTCATTTGTTCTCTCTGTTTGATGAGTCTTGCATAGTTCTTCTGCCAGAAGGGGTCAGTTGCCGCCCCAAGCACCATACCTATGAACAGCCCTAGGAACGCCAGTCCAACTTGGTATTGCTGAAATCCGTGATTACCCTCGAAAACAAGGGGGAAAGCTCCAAAGAATAGGTAGAGAATACCGAGCAGGATAGCTGAGAATACGCAAAGGTTTAGACACATTGGTTCAAAGATTAATAATTGGCCTGGTCTGAGGAGCGAGTAGCCAATAGTCTTTGGAATCGACTTATTGAGCCGTTCATTAGGTGCATACCAGCGGTCATCACCAGTCTCTTTTCGGATTTTGCGAGCTTTAGCTCTCAGAACGACTGGATGAAAGGTTTCCGGTACGAGGGAAAAAATCAAACTTAAGTTGCAGGCTGACCAGATGATGAGGACGTAGAAAGTCCAACGCCATGTGGTAAATTGATTGATGAATCCAGAAATCAATGGACCAAACGATGGACCTATGAATGGAGATGCTGTATAGATTAGCATAGGGGCTTGAAGCTGCTCTCGATTAAATAAATCTCCCACGGTGCCTCCTGCAACGGAGAGAAAGGCGCTTCCGGATAGACCACAGAAGAATCTCGCTATTATCATCGTCTCTATGTTCTGCGCTACTGCTGAGGGAATAAGCCATATTAGGAAGAAAGTGAAGGAGCAAATATAAATTGGACGACGACCATAGAATTCACTATGTCATGTGAGTATGGTATGTTGATGGAGGAATGTCTCAAGGTAGGTATGCTTACGAAAGAGGTCCAAGCAACATAGGTCCAAGCCCAAGCCCAAGGATAAACATGGAGAGTCCGAGGGTCGCAACTTCTCTCGAGCAATGGAATTCCTTCTCCAGCTGAGCATACGTACTAGTATACATCGATGACGCACAGGTACTAATTAATATGCAAGTCAGATTAGCATCCTTGACAATCCACGTTTTTCAACTCAGCCCTATGTGTTCTCCTTGATACCAAAAAAGTGAATTTTGACATCGACCAAAAAATCAACGGATAAATTCTTCCGAAAGTGTCCAGCGCACAGGAATATTTTGGGCAGAACATTATAAAATATCGGAAGAACCTACACACAGAATGAACTTGCACTGACAATCAAAACTACCAGCCATTTTCTTCCATGAGCCATGCTTCTTGGACACATTGGATCACTATCGCCACCGTCGAATCGAACCTCGAACGGATCTTTCTCATCGATTCGTTGCCCTCCATTTCCACCTGCACTACCATCCCATGTATTGTCCGGATCATGATCATCACAACCAAAGCCATTAGAAGAGCGCGTTCGTGCCAGCGGATTGCTCCGACTACCCTTCGTGTTCATTCTCGAGATGGGTATATCAGTAGGTGTAGCTCTGATAGGCCCAAAATCCATGTCATTTTCAATTGTGATATTCGAGTCTCCTGAAGTTGAGATGGGAAGTTTCTCGTTCTCTTCTTCTTCTGTTGGATCAGACATTGTGGGATGAATTTGTGGTTGTTCTTGTGGATTGAAGGTATATATTCATTCAATCGAGGGTCTGTTTGCGAGAGATGCGATTGGAGCTGCGATTGCCTGGATGTATTGTTGAGGAGCTTGAGTTTTCTAATTCACTATTGAAAACGAATTCATAGTGATTGATAGGTATTTGGTGAATATTCTTTTGCATACATTCACTAGCAAGAGAAATACTGGGTCTAGATATATTTGAGTAAATAAACATGGCTGGTGAACGAGATACGATCAAATACTTCCTCCACAGCTCCCCTGTTATTTTGGAGAAGCTAAGATAGCTTTTAATCAGCAAGGAATACGGAGTACATAATAGATCCATATCTCATCCTTGTCATGAGTTTCCCTTTTGCTTGACCGATTTTCTGGAGCCGGGTCCGCCATCAAATGGGATCGTTTTGAAAACTGTGCATGCAGAATTGCCGGTATTTTGTCAGTAATTTGAGGAGAAAGTGGGGGACGGATATTGCGGGTTTCACGGGGAGTTAAGCTCGTCAACTGCGTCAATAGATTGTGCTTATTGATTGCTTGCTCTAGAACTTGTCGAGATCTTGCCCAATTCTCAGAATTGGAATCTCTCTATGTTTTGCTTCCAAAATTTCAACATGGCTATTCTGGCTTCAATTGAAAAGTTACAATATATGGCACACTTAATTCTTCTCGGATCCCATGGAGTTCCAGGTTTTTATCCGATATCCGAACTTCCTCTCAAAGCCAGGCATCTTCCGACTCCCGAGACTGCCCCAGAATAAATAAAAGACCCGTTAGCTGATGGATTCCGCTTCCGCCACGCATGTAATTTCAAGCATCCGTCTTGTTTCTATGGGAGTTTATTGTGCGGATAATCTTGAGAATCTGTAGAATCGTCGCGCAGATCTCTGCATTCAAACTTTCGAAATGTCTCTAGGAGATGGGGAGTTCTATACGTTTAACTGCTGGCTAGTAGGCGTTTATTAGCGGGAATCTTAGGATATTCTGCTATACGGTGAAAGAGTTTCAATCTCGCTGGCGTCTGCATACTGGAGGGCTAGACCAAGGATGAGGAGGGGCACGGATGGAGCAAGTTTTTCACCAATGTAAGCCCAAGTTTTCAATCCACCGAGAACTTCTTGAACAGTCTGCAGTCTATTTCAGGGGGTGATTCGTGGATCGCCTTGGCGTTATCGAATTGACGAGTTTAAAGTACGACAATTATTCTGTACTATGTGGTCTTAAAAGCAGTTGAGTTGTATTCCAGTGATTATTCTTGAAGCTCTTAATAAATCAGCACGTTTTTTTGGTCGTCGAAAGGGGAACCATTAGCCAAACTAACATGCCGGCGTTCTTTTAGATTTGTGCATCTAAGACACTTACTGGCTTCTTCTGTCAGTGGCTCTTGATGAATACACAAGGCATCTGCCCTAAGATGAGTTTCTGATGTAGAAGGCGCCCTGTGTGTGAATTTCAACTGGAGTTTTGACAGCCGCTTCATACGACAAAACTTGAGAGCATCTAGGGGATTCCTACCAGTCCTCCCGGGCGCTCCGCCGGTAATGATAGGGGTTGACGGTAAATCTTTGAAGAGTTATCGGATGCTGCTTCACCAGCGAACTATCCCTCATCATAGAAACATTGCCCCATGTGTAGAGAATGTGCATTAGACTCAGGCTTATCTACCAGAGAGACATATTCGACTGTACATACAACAACCTCATCAATCCGTTCTGTTTCCCCAGGAATAATCTTAAGCACTGGATGATATAATCAAGCGCTCTATAGACAGCACCGGCCATGCGGTCCATATGCTGACGGGTGTAGATAGCAGAAGGTCAAGGTCCGACGATATAATTTATTCCAGAAATAAGCATTAGCCTTTGTACACTCAAAGAATTCGTTGCTTGTAGAATCCATTGCATATAGAACTCAATGTCATTTTGATACCTGATCAAAAGAGAACCATGATCACAAGAGGTCAAGGATTGAAACATAAACGGAAGAAGGGACTTTGGAAGAAGAAAATGGTGGCTCGAAAACAGTAAAGTGACTTTAGTACCCCGCACTAACCTTTTTAGGACTAGTCAAAATTAAATACTTTCACTCCATCAATTTATTCTCAACCTCAGCTGCTTCATTTTCTTTCACTGACAGTGCCATTATTGAAGGTAACTGGTGTCTTCCTTTGCATGTAGGTATTTCCAAGGATATTATGAAATTTCTTTCTAGTTTCCAACTGTTGTCGGTGGAGTCTTCCTTGAAGCTTCTTGGAGGCCCTCCGGAATTTCTCGCCGTTTTTGCTCCCCGTTCTAGAAATGGCTTGCCGTTGACTCAAAAGGACAAGAGTATTTCTACGCCATCGTCAGTTTTTGACCTGCAAGTCCACCTGATACATGCTTAGTTCTCTTGTCGATGCAATCATTGTTCAAGTGCTGCATCTTAACATGGAAAATTCCATGTTTGATCAAAAGGACTAAGAAGTATTGGGACTAGCATACTTCGTTCAACACGTATTGATTTTCTCATTTTCACTTCGTTTTTTGGCCATACCATACCAAAGCCAGGGTGGCTTTCTTTGGGATTACTCACATGTTTATGATGATCATCATCATAGTTTGATCATATCCTTGTCTGCATCCACCTTATGTGGAAGTTCCTTCAACCCTTCAACATATAAATATGATGCTCATCTGCTCCCTTCCCTTCCATTCTCCGTCCATCCCCTCCAGAAAACTCTTCTTTTTTACCTACACTCACATTGCTAGCTCGTCCACAGCTACTCGTTATCGAAGCACTTCTTCAATTAGCAAGACACAGAAACTCGTCTAGTCTACATCACAGCAGAAGTCAAAGATGGCGTCCACTGATGTTCTTTCTCACACCCTCTCCTCCATTACATCCATTAAGCTCGAAGAGATTTCAAGCCAGAGATCTGCATTCGAGAAAGGTAAGGCAGACCTTCTCCAAGCAGTGTCGAATGAGCCCAAGCAAAGCGAGAAACTCCGCATCTTGCTGGATAACATTGAGGAACTTGCTTCTATGGGCAAGCTCAAAGATAAAAAATCTATCTCTTTGTCAAACATTCGTATTTTTCTTCAACAATCTCAGCATGACCCATCAGTTTCGGAAGACCTTCTCAAGGATTGGCAAGAAAAGCTCGAGAAGGAGCTCGACATTCATTCGTTGAAGTATGAATATGCCTCGCTGTATGGTCGCCTTGTCAATGAATGGCTCTCGGCCTCAGAAGATAATGCCGCGTCTGATAACGGCTTTGAGAGCGTCCGCCGAAAGGAGATGCACGAGCAGCGGCAGAAGTGGGAAGAGTTTGTGTTTGAGCCTTTAGAAACTGATCCCGCTGCCATTGAGTCATACCTCACCAAGCTCTTCACCTCGACGGATGACATTAAAAACGCCTGGCATGAGCTGCGACATCAGACCACAGTTTTCGAAAAAGAAATGGAGAATCAAACGCACTTCGACGAGGACTCCCTAAGATGGGTGATCAATGGTCTCCTCCGTAGCGATCTTCTTACCGACGAAAAACGCGCCATTCTCAAGGACTTTCAAAGCAAAAAGGTCGTCCTCGCTGAAGTCGCTGACGTCTTAAATATGCGTATGTCTTCACTCGACAAGTGGAAATGGGCCTCGGAAGGAACACCTGTGGAACAACGGCGCCAAATCAACGGCCGCTACCGTTTTTACCACGACGAAGATCTTCTACAAACTATTCTCCTCCGTTACATTGGCGTGAAGTGGTCGGTTTTTTTCAAGCAAACGCTTACCACGTTCAAAAACTCCTCCAATGTCTGGGCTAGCTTGTCTCCACAAGTTCCAAAAGCAGATAAACTCAAGCGCGATTACTTCCTTGGTCACTCTCACGACCGTCTTGGAAACGTCGAAGCTACCAGAGAACAACACTTCAATTCTGATATCTTCCTCGAGCAGCTCCAACATTCTCCGGAAGAACAACGAGGCGGCTACGCCGATGACGACGCAGAAAATGCAAACGATACACGTAGATCCCCTACAAAAATCACTCAATCAGTGCTCCACACTCTGGCCACAGAAATTATCATGCAAACTCGTTTCGGCAACCCTTTGACTGTCGTCCGTTCCGATTTCACCTGGTTTGGTCCTTCTCTCCCTCATACGAGTATGTTCTCCGTATTATCCCATTTCGGCGTTTCCACCAAATGGTTATCATTTTTCCGCCGTGCTCTCGAAGCGCCCATGGTCTTTCCCTCCGATGGACCATCCGCTCCTGTTCGCATTCGCAAGCGTGGGACTCCAATCAGTGGCCCACTGAGTGATATGCTCGGCGAAACTGTCCTCTTCTGTCTTGATTTTGCTATGAACAATCGGACTAATGGCGCACGTCTTTACCGTCTACACGACGATATATGGTTCTGGGGCAGCTCCTCCGTTTGTGTATCTGGCTGGCAAGTTATGCAAGAATTCGCCTCTCTCATGGGGCTCTCTTTCAACGCTGATAAGACGGGTTCCTGCACTGTAACTCGCCATCCTACCATCATCACCCCGCCTCCTGCGTCGCTACCGCAAGGGCTTGTTCGTTGGAGCTTCCTGTATTTAGATCCTCTTACTGGACGATTTTTGATTGACCAAAAACTAGTCGACAATCACGTCAAGGAATTAAGTCTTCAATTAAAAGCCTGCAAATCCATATTCGATTGGATTCAAGCTTGGAACATCTACGGTTCTCGATTCTTCTCCACGAATTTCGGCCGACCAGCCCACTGTTTCGGACTCGCCCACGTCGACGATATTCTCACCACATTTTCGCGAATCCAAACCCAACTCTTTTCCGAAACCGGTGGTTCCGTCACCTCTACTCTCAAGTCCATGCTCCATTCTCGCTTCGGTGTCGAAAATATCCCAGAGGGTTATCTCTATTTCCCCATGTCCATGGGAGGTCTCGATCTCAAATCTCCTTTCGTACCGCTTTATCTTATCCGCGACCAGGTCATGAAAAATCCAGATGAAGCTATGGATACATTTTTCCAGAAAGAGCGAGCTGATTACGAAACCGCGAAAAAGGTACACGAAAATGGTGATTCTATGCTTGCACGCAGTGGACTTAAACACGATCCGGCTCTTGAAAGCGTCGGCTTTCCATCGTTTGAAGAATATACAAAGTATAGAGAACGCACGTCGAGCCCTTTGCATGCTGCGTACGATGTGTTGAAGTCTGAGCCCGAGGAATGTCGGGTTGATGTTACGGTGGGGAGAGAACTGTTTGAGAAGAGAGGGAGACAGCGGGAGGAAATGTCGGAATATCAGAAGTGGATTGTGCAGTTGTATGGATCGGATATGGAGGAGAGATTTGGAGGGTTGAATGTTGTGGAGAAGGGATTGCTTCCTACGGGAATGGTGGGGATGTTTAGAGAGAGTAGGTTTAAGTGGCAGGGATGAGGCTGAAGATGCGGATGGGTGATTGTGTCGTTGCGTAAATAAGGACACTTTCACGCTGATACCACAGTTGTAGTAGAAAGATAAAAACGAATAACCTTTCCACTACACAATAAAAGCTTAGCTCACGTTTACTTCATCTAGGATCATTCTCCATTCTATCCCCTGCTGTTTCACTCTTCTAGATGATATGAAACGAACGAGAAGACGTTAAACTCTGTTAGATATCAAAACCAAACATATCATTCATCGATATAAATTGTAATAAAACGCAAGAGTGCCACTATCCCAAAATAATCTTATTATACCTATATAACAAACTTACCACTGAGAGAAATCCTGAAATCTGAACATGAGTTGAAATTTCCGTGCTTTTTGGACGAAATGATAGATAATATATAATATAAGAAATATAATATAAGAAATATAATATAAGAAATATAATATAAGAAATAAAATATGAGAAACAAAATATGAGAAACAAAATATTCCAGGATAATCACAATAACACTACAAAAGGACATAGCGTCAACTCGTATCTAGTATAATTGATATATTAAAATTAATATGCAAAGACTGCCGCTCTTGTGATTTTCTCATGGGTTTGGAAGGGAGGAGAAACTTACTGAGTCCGATTTCGAATTCGATTTCGACGAGAAGAGATGAAAAGAGATCTTATTTAATAGGATAATTGATATTTCTATGTCTACAGCTTTAGTGTATGATGTGGATAGTACGATGCATCGGGATTTATTGTTTGAAGGATGAGAGAGGTTCTTAGTATGCGTATGTGTTTATGTGTGTATTGCAATAACTTGGGCAGAGGATATTAAAAAAAAAAAAAAGTCTCTTTCGAGGCGAAGACTTGAATTTTTAGATTCTCTAAAGGACTGGGGAGTTTTGACTTCTGGGGTAGAGACTGCTTGGTCTGTGAGCTAATAGAGTCACTTTTATAGATACCTGTAAGGAAGTCATGTCTATCGACCCCGACATGAACCTCAATTATATCCTACTCGATATGACTATTCCACGCATTCTAAACCTTCGAAGCCTCCTCATACTTTCAATTCCTCTTCAGTCAAAGGACTCAAAATTTCATTCAAAATCGTCCCCGCATCCCCCAAAAACAACCAATCATTCTTTCCCAAACCCCCCGCACTACCCAATCCCTCCGCATCCATATTAATCACCGCAACCTTCGCACCCGCATCACGAGCTACATCTACATAACCCGCTGCTGGGTAAACTTTCGCTGTGGTCCCAATAACTAATATAAGATCGACGGGTGCTTTACCGATCCAGCGATCTACCTCATCTAGAGTGTCATTTGGGAGAGGCTCGCCAAACCAGACGATATCTGGACGGAGGAGAGCAGTGGTGCATTTGGGACAGTGGGGAAGCTCATCTTTTTTAATGGTATTTGTGCTTTTGTTCGGATCGAGGAAGGTGATCATGGCTTGCTGGGAGTGTGTTAGCTATGTGTAATGTTGGGGAAGCTGCATCTTACTTGGACTTGTGGCCCAACTCTGGATAACATTGCAGGGCTTAGGGTTAGGGGAAGGAAAGTTCTCACTGTTTCGTTGGCTGCTGCGGGTAAAAGTTTCTCGTCATCTTCGCTGGTGATTGCGATGGATGGATGGAAAGGATCGTCGAAATTGTTGCGTTCGCGGTAATCACAAACTGGATCGGCGCATTTGATGTCGTAAAGACATCCATGGAGAAGTTTGAGTGAACCTTCCGGATGACCTGCGCGTTGAGCCAGACCTGACAGAATTAGGAAAGGTTCTAAGTACCGCTACAAGTAGATTTACGTAGCTGGGAATATGGGTATTAAACCGAAAAATTATTTGGGACGATTGCCACTTAGCAACTCACGCTTCTTTCTAGAAGCAGTATATTTTGAACACAACATCTGATAGCAACGAAATGCATCTCTCCTAACTCACCATCAACATTCTGCGTCAAACACACAAATCCCTCTTCATCACCTCTCTTCATCCTCCTCGCCAACTCAGCCAGCGCAAAATGTCCCTTATTCGGCTCAGCCGCCAAAGCCTTATGACGCCTATACGAATAGAACAACCAAACCAACCCTGGATCTCTAGTAAAAGCATCCATGGTAGCGAGATTTTCCGCTCGATAATTGCGCCATAATCCACCTTGTCCCCGGAAAGTATCAAGACCAGAAGAGGCACCAAGACCGGCACCGCAAAGAGCGAGAACCCGCTTAGAGGAAGAGAGTACCTTTTTGAACGAGGCTATATCGCTGCTGGGCCTGTGACCGGGTTTGGAGCTGGCAGCGCGTCTCATAGGCACAGGGTTTGCGGACGCCATTTTGAATATAGGAAGCTGATTTAGATATCTTGGGATAGCAGATAGTTGCCGTGATCTTGGAAGAGTTTGTTGAAGATTTTGGGGGCGCAGGAGCATTATATATTATAGAGCTTTGTGTGAGGCTTAGAGGCGCAATCTGTGCTGTGGTTGCCTAAGTAGCGATTATTTTGAATACCGTGACTACCATGCCGAAATGGAATAGCCTTGGCAGACTCACTCGTATAACCTCAAAACATGCAGTGTAATACTGTGGAAATGTCAAAGAGTTACCTTGGTGGCGTGGGGGATTTGGAGATACTGAAGGTTGACCATCTCACGGGAGTTCCTTATCAATGATCACGTGGTGCATAGGATCTGACACAATTCTGACATTCGAACAAAAATCGATTTCCCGAGAAGATAACAAGGTATTATTGGATTTACATACATCATTCAACTGAGCGATCATTGTGGTTACTTCCGGGGCAGTTGAATCTTCCGCAGGTGAAGGCACAACACTACAGCTGTTGGAGCTTGAGCAGATAATAGAAAACCTTGTTACCTTGTTACCACTCATCTCCTGAGACCGCTACAGCTACTAGTCTACCTACCTCAATCACAACGAAGCATAAGATAAATGCCAAGGTAGGATAAGGGTTCTTGAACATGAGACGGAAGCTGAAGCGACGAAATTGAGATGTGAGCCGGGGAAAAAATACTCAGCTTGAATATTGGCGATATCTCAACACCCTTGATCTGGAATCTAATGTTGAATGGGTCTCCAATTGCCCCTATACCTAAACGAATAATCATCGCCCATTTATACTGTTGTAATTCAGTAATAGAAAGTAGCAGATGAAACATACTCCAAGTCCCATTGCACCTCCTACCATGATGCAGGGCAAAAACAGTTGTCGTTGGTCTTTGATCTTTGATGGAAGTATGGTTTGCTTCATAAGGCTTGATAACATATAAATGCTTAAGCACAGCTCGTACAATTCATGTCGGAGGTCGGGAATTTGAGAGCGCTGATGATGCCTTGCAATTAGCCTACAAATTGACCAGTAGATTGATCTGCAGAAACTGGGCAAGCTGAAGAGACTCAAGTAATGTATTTTGAATGAATGCTGAGACTTGGGACAAGAGTGGTTCTTGTCTCCAAAAGTTCTTTCTGTTGCAAAGAAAGTTGCTTTTCATTTGCTAATTTACTAATGGTCTGTGAAATACTAGGTTATGCAAATCCACCTCGTTTGATAAGCTTCTCACTGTCACCGATAAGACTTGGTAAAAAAAACACATCGTCATTCAGATGTGCAACAAAACTTTTGGGAAATCGGTAATTTCCGTCTTGGTTCATGTCCGACAAGTCCGGCAAAGAACAAAGGGGGTGATTGGAAGGATATAAGGAAAAGGACTAACTCGCCGAATTCCTGCCTCCAATCCAATCGCCAAAACCCAGCAACAGAACCGTGTCTCGGAATGAATACACCTATTGCAATTTGCGCAAAAGATGTTGCTGGCTTATTGAGGTCTTGATAATAACAAAGTGCCACTCACTTGATGACTTTTGAAGGGTCGTGTTATGGCTGACCGGTATTGGCTCGTGCGTCAAGGTCGGTTCCACCCCAAGAGAATTGACCAGAAGGCTGTGTCAGGGCACCTTGCAGGGCTAGACGATACGAACTTACTGTTGATGTGTAAGCTCCCTGTGGGACTTTAACATATCCTCATGCGGAGTTGGCTGGCTGGTACGTAGATAGAAGTTGGAGAGCCTCTTGAACAATGAAAACGTAGTACCTCTTAATCATTTCAAGCCTGCTTGGAATGTCCTCTTCATTGTCTATTGACACTGCATATCCCGACAGCAAAAGCGTATTGAAAGTATTGTCCCACGAAAACCCAATGTTACAGTCCGATCTAGATGATTTACCGCGCATCCATGATAATCAATCATCGGAATCATAGTCGACCAAACCAACTACTTTTCTTGTAGATGGAGCCTCCTCAAGATCAGGGTTAGATCTTTTCCTCTTGACTCCGGCCAACAAAGTTTTTGGCGTGTTTTTGGCGCCGTTTGGCTGGTTGATGATGAGAAATGGATCAATCGCAGCTCTGGTATTACCTCTTATCTCAGCCACAGCATTCTCACGTTGTTTTGCTACTATTGCCTCAGCCTGCTTTCTCCGTGAGAGCTTTGAACCCTTTCTCTCTGCTTTGGACGATGGGTGATCGTTCTCAAATAGAGGCTTCGAGATTGCTTTAGTAATACTGGCATGAGAATCATTATCCCCAAATTCAATGAAACCAGCTTTCTGTGCATCCTCCTCTTGTTCTGGCAACAAGTCAAGGCCTAAACTCATTTTATCTTGTAATGCAGATGCTACGCCGGCCTCTTTTTCTTGCGTCTTCCTCCCTTCTCGAAAAGTGTTCCTTAATTTTCTATTCCTTTCATAGGGGTCTTCCCATTGGCTGGAAAGATCTTGTAACTCTTCTAGTCGTTTCTTGCTACCTACTAGCCTTTCCCTCTCCTCAACTTTCCCCTCTAAAGATGCAAATGCATTATTTCTTAGCTTTTCCCTTTCATCCTCGGACAAAATCTTGAAATCCCCTTCCATGACTTTATCCTCGCCTGTATCTCGTTTTCTCGCCCCTTCAGTAATCACATAGGCTGTATTCTTTGGATCCGTCCGTATCTCAATCCAACCACCACAAGGAACATGTTTCATGCGAAAACTATAGATCGGGGTGGAGAAATAGTTGCCTACTTTCTTTTTCTCTGCGTTGAACCGCACTCCTTGTCCTATTATTGTAGGCTTCGGACAGTGTGTGCACCAGATAGGATATGGCATCTCGAATCGTACTGTTAAGATACCCTGAGAAATCTTATTCGCTCGAGCCCCCAATGCGTGCTTCCCATGCAACTGGTTTCCACTCATCAATCCCTCCTGATCCGGAGGGACATAACGTCCCATATTGAAGCCTTGCATCTTTGTTGTTTAGGAGGCTAGCTCCCTGGTGATGGAACCTATGTGGATTGTGGAAAACTGTCAATCATCCGTCGGTTAGCATGTACTGGTGTAATGCCACAGAATTTCTGGTCCTTTCTTAGGCTTGAGTATTCAACGTGCGAACCAATTTCTGAAATGTAGGTAGGTTGGCAAACTCGAGAGGTCGTTGTGACAAAGATCGCGATGAGGAATTCCCAAGATGGTAACTTGTATCGGCTCTTAGTAGGCCCGTGTCACGTGTCACGTGACTGTTCAAGATTAGGTTATCACGATCGCTGCCCAAGATTTAAACATCTCATTGTTTCCATCGACAACACACGTCCTTGTTAGTATCGTTTTGTGACACTTTTGTCTCCTATAGTTTCCGAAAACCAGCATTTACATTCTACATTGCAATAAAGACATACATTCAAGTCTATCTTTCAATAAACAGTGAAGACACCTAGACCTACCATGTCGGAACTTGCGGGATTAGAGAATGATATCAAGGAGTATAAGCTGCAAGTAAGTTCACGGGTTATCATTCTGATTTTGTGCTTATTTAAAATGCTGATATTGTTATAGCTAGAAACTGTTCAGTTGGGGCTTCAAGCTGATCCTGATAATGTAGAGCTTCAGACCCTAAAGGCTGAACTCGAAGAAGTCATTTCCCTCACCGAGTCCACGATCGCAGAACTAAAGCCAGCTCCAGCACCAGTAGCCCAACCAATAAAATCTTCGGAACCGCCAGTCAAGGAAAAGTGGTCGCGAGAAAACCACCCTGCCTTCAAGAAAGCAGCGCCACCCCCAGCAGAAGAGCCTGAAGTTGTCACAAGCTTTTCAGTCAACGATATGGTATTGGCAAAATGGCATTCGGGCGACAAAGGGTTTTACCCGGCTCGAATCACATCTATAACTGGCTCGTCCACATCTCCTGTCTATATTGTCAAGTTCAAAAACTATGATACCACAGAGACTCTGCGGGCCAAGGATATCAAACCCATAGTCAATCCAAACAAGCGTAAAGCTGATGGTACACCAGTCGTAGCTTCGGTTCCTACACCCCCATCGACGTCGAATGTTATTTCAGCAGCCGCCGATATTGATCCAGAGCTTGCGCAGCAATCCAAGCGCGAGCCAAGCAAAGTCAGTGACGGACCCACAAGACCAGCAAAGGTACCAAAGAAGATCAAGGCAAAGAAAGAACTAGATGACGGTAAGAAGAAATGGCAAGACTTTGCTGCGAAAGGAAAATTTGGCAAGGCAGGGAAGAAGGACAGTATGTTTCGCACACCTGATGGTGTAAATGGCAGAGGTGAGGAATATTCGTTTAATCTTTTTAAATTCGTATTTTCTAACTGATTGTGTAGTTGGATTTACCGGGTCGGGACAAAGTATGCGAAAAGATCCGACAAGAAGTCGTCATATATATCAAACGAATGGTGATGATGAAGGATTTGCTTAGAGCAAGAAAGGGATGGGGAGAGAAAGGGGTAACTCTCTGCAAGTATAGGTGTTCAGGCCGGGATTTCCTTTTTTACTTTTTCTTTTTCTTTTGCATCATCGCGGACAATTTGATGGAGGCTAACATGGGCTTTGCGTACGAGGGCTAGAATTCTGGATGCTTCTTCCTCGAATGAACATAATTTCCTAACATTACTTTTATCTGATGCACAATGGAATATGCTAAAGATCGCTTTTGAATAGGACACTGAGCATCACGACCTTCTGGATATTTCTGTTTTTGACCTGACCTTGAACCAAAATTCCAGGTACGAAGAACCCTGCACTTGACGACATGGCTGGCTGCTTCCTTCTTATTGCTCTCTTTTTTATTTCATCCACCACAAAAGCTTTCTGGCGCGGCAATATTGCTATTGCCCATTGCTTGGCCCTTGACTGTAGTTATTCCTATTTGAATAAATACTGTTAAAACAAGCCAATTCTCTTTCCCACTAGTTCTGTGATTGACATAAATGCCTTTGCTCTTTCGCTTTCAGGCTCGGCTACAACTGTCGGTTTTCCCCTGTCCGCATCATCGCAAATGCTCGCGTGTAATGGTATATCCCCTAGAAATTCAATTCCATGCTCTCTACAAGCATGCGTGACTCCCGAATGTGACCCAAAAATATGTGTGCTTTTTTGACAGTGTGGGCATGTAAATAGTGACATATTCTGTACCATCCCCAGAATAGGAATATCAATCTTCTTAAACATATTGATACCTTTCACGGCATCTTTGAGAGCTATATCCTGAGGCGTCGACACAATTACCGCTCCTGAAAATACTTAGTACCCTCACTCGACATGAAGAATGGACTTACCATCAAGTACAATTTGCTGCGTTATAGTCAACTGAGTATCTCCTGTTCCTGGTGGTAAATCGAGAACCAAAATATCCAATCCACCCCAGTCGACCTCGTGTAGAAGTTGCTGTAATGCTTTCATGACCATCAATCCACGCCATACAACAGGCGCTGCATCACCCACTAAATAACCCATCGACATAGATTTTACGCCATAATTTGAGAGGGGTATTAGTTGATTGTCTGCCGACCAAACATCAGACATGTCTCAACTATTGCATTTAGACCAAAGACGCACTTGAAGATAATCTGGGCTCCCCCGATAGATTGAGTAATGTGGGTATCGAGGGGCCAAAGATATCTGTATCTAGAATACCACTTCGCAGACCACGGCGAGCAAAAGCAAGTGCAAGATTAACTATTCTTCAATCAGTAATTTCTGAAACGAGATCAGTAGAGACTCATACCAGAAAGCGTCGATTTTCCAACTCCTCCTTTCGCAGATGAAACTGCAATAACCTTTTTTACATCTTTTATCTTCCTTCTTTCAGGCAATCCACGCTGCATGCGCGGAATGCTGCCAGTTCGTGGTAATCCCTGATATGCACCAACAATCAATTTCTCATGTAACTTCCCTTACTTCAAACGAGTTTAACATACCAATGGATTCTCATGTTGCAACCTCCGCAGAGTAGAAAATAATCGTGGCTTCATTTTGTATCAATGCTGAATTGAAGCTCCAACAAGGATGCGATGCTTTTGAGCGGATATGCGCCCGCTAGCGCGCCAAGATCGTGGGGAGCTCCAAAATAATTTTTTGGATTGAACTTCTGCGGAAAAACACAAAATTCTCAAAGTTTGAGAGAACAGTAAACAATATGGCGATACCAAAGAATCTGGCAAAACAGATTAAGGAATTGGAGGATTCTGTTCCTAAGGGTAAGTTTACATACTTGACTAATATGTAGGGTTCATCTTGATTGACCGGTGTTCTTTTGGCAGATTTCGATCCGGAAGATGATAAGCCGGCGCAAGAGAGCAATTCGGAAAGTGGTGATGAGAGTGATGATGGATTAGCGGGGACAGAACATTATGTTCAAGTTGGGTAAGAAATTAATCGACTTCCTGTTGATGGACTTTTGTTGACTAAGTATTATAGAAAGAGTAAGCTTCGAAAACCAGAAGAAGTTGCTCTTGGACCTCACTACGCCGGATCTCGAGTCAGTCGCGAACAATTGATGAACGGCGATGATGAGGATGAACCTAATTCGACATATGGAGGTGCTGATGAAGAGAAATTTGAGGGAATGGATTTTGATGGAGAGTTTGACGATATGGAGGTCGATAGTGATGAGGCTTTGGGGGAGAGTGACGAACAGAGGCTCACGGACTTCGTTTTCCGAGGAAGTGGAAAGCCAAAGAAACCTGCTGAAGCGAAAAAACCCGTGGATATCAATGGGGTGAAGAAAAGGCCTACTGCTGCTGATTTCATGTCGGATAGTGGTGATGAAGAGCGCGTGAAATTATCTGATGAGGAAGACGATCAGGAAGCTGATGATAACGAGGATATTGAGGATGAGGACGCTGATGAGACCGATGAAGATATTTTGAATGTCGACGCTCAACACGTCGAGGCCCATGGAAGACATCTGAGAAGATTCTGACGAAGAGAATTCGAAATACTCCTCTAGAGTGGTGAGGAGGGAGTTGGCCGTGACGACGAGAGTGACAAGAGCAATCCGATGACGACGGAAATGATGAGGATGAACAAGCGAGGCGTGCTGATTGCGAAGATCATGGGCGAGAACAGAAAACAGTTGTCGCACGATTTC